>NW_003546524.1:21981-36660 GCF_000090795.2 Amphimedon queenslandica
GAGGTATGTTAGCAAACAGCTTTTCAGTAGCAGCAGCCATCGCGGAGGAATCGTGGTGAGCTCAAAACCTGTTGAATATTGTATTATAAACTTAAAAGAGAGATAGAGAGAAGGGGAGATACAAAAGAACAGGAACACACTAGGAAAAGATCAGGGAGCAAAACCAAAAAACATCACTATATATACTAGTCTGTGATTAATTATGTAAACAATATGACTACAATAATCACAAAAACTATAAATCATTTTATTTACAACATTGAATTCATTCAACAAGGTTGGAAGCGTCTTAGACTACCAGGATGTAGTAGAAACTAAATCAAGAGAGAGATACATGTATAATAAGTTCATGCATTTATTGTTTTACTTATCTAAAAAAATGATTGGGAGAGGGGAAAGAGATTTGAGTTTTTTATGGGTATAGCAACAGTAATGTTAATAATGTTCACCAACAGTAACTGCTAAAGTACATATAAGTGTTTGTAAAGTACATGTACATCTTCATTGTAACTATACAAACATTCCAACAGTAACTGCTAAAGTACATGCATGTATAGTGCATGTACACTTAATTAGCTTAACTGCAGCTATACAAAAATTGTTACCTGTTAGCATTAGCACCAGTACATTTCTAAACACCCCTTCCTGTAATTTGTTGCCATTAATTTTTTATTGATTATTATTATACAAATTTAAGTAAAGTACATGCAATGTAGTCTATAGGATGTCTTAATATCCAGTAGCTGCCCATCAAGTTAAATTACCGTATAGTGGGTAATTTTCAACTGGTGCTTATTTTCGTCTGTTTTGTTGCTATTAATTTTGAACGAAAATTAATTCTGATGAAAATTAATTCTGAAGATAGGCTTGACCATAATAAATTATTAATAACATGATCAACAAGCATGGATGGCCTTGAAAATGGTGTTCACCTTCTAAAGAATTTCTTCCAGACCCTACAGGACCAGGGGACCTCTTTCGAATGCTATCAGTCCTACAGATGCTAGTAAAGACATAAAATCAATTATTTTTGCCTAGTCGAAAATAAAACCAACGAATTTTTATTCTAAAGTCATTTCTGGTTTCAGTTGAAATTTTCAACCACCAAAAATTACCTGCTATATGGTATTTTAGGTAGCAATTTTTTAGGTGGTGAATATACTTAGTGCATGTAGCAACATCGAAATCTATAATATACCAGCTGATCCTTGCTGGTCTTTAGCTTGTGGTTTTATCCTCTCTCCTCAAATATTCTTTCAATTGATGCCACAAGTTTTCAATAGGATTACAGTCTGGGGCCTCTGGAGGTGTTCACCACCAAAAAATGCCATTTCATTTCAAAAACTCTTTAGCTGCATTTGAATTGTGTTTTGGGTCAATATTCTGCATAAACCGACAGCCATCAGGATATAACTGATAGTTTTTGAAGAGCCAAAAATTTCTTAGCAATAAAACAAACAGTTCGACACACACACACTTATATAGGAAACATAAAAGAAGAATCTAGAACACAGGAGAAAAAGTTTACGAAAAGATCATTCTAGAAGTCACTAGATAGCTGTACACACAATAAGAATATTCTAGATATAAATGATTAATGAAATACTAATTAATAAAGAAATTGTTAAGTGTCTATGCACATTCTTCCAACAATAACTTTGGACAAAAGGCAACAATGTACAACCCAATATAATGCATAAACAAAGTCTTCTCCATCACACCATCGAACACACATATTCCAGTTCTTCCTCTCATGCTAATGCTGGCCCAAAAATGCACCTTGACAGGATGCTTCAGTTTATCACTAATATAATAATTATGTGATATGTTTATTACCTAGGTTTCAAGCTGGACAGATGTTTCATCTGTCCAGATAGCATCATTGCAGCCACTTTCAGCCTCATGTATGAACTCTTGCCCATTCCAACCTCTTTCCTTCATTAACCTCCCTATAATAAGCTGAAAATAAGAGCTCCCACGGAAAGTCCACCCAAGAGCTGTTCTGCATCTTAGGACAGTTCTGAGTGATATCTCGACCCCTCTTTCTTGCATCATTTTATACAACTGATAAGCAGTTGTTTTGTCATCATTCTTCGTTGCAGCATCCACTTGTTTCTGCTCGGAATCATCAATTTTTGAAGGATGACCACTGACATTATAGTTTTATATTATAATAATTATTTTACCAGTTGTATTGTACTTCATAAGAAAATATCTGATTCCTCTAGATGCTGGCATTAATCCTTCCTGTTCCAGAAGCTTAAAAATTGTAGTAGACCTGTGTCCTCTTCTGGATAGGCTAAGAATCCTCATCTTCTTGTATGAAGAGTAAACCATCTTTGCTTTAGTCTTGCTGCCTGTAATATATATACTCTGCAATACTTGCGTGCAGTTGACTACAGTTAGTAGCTATGGTTATGTGAAGGAGTGGCTAATTTATTATTGCTATTTTTTATTAACAAAAAACATTTAAACTATATAATTATGCATAAAAATACAAACAACCATTATTACTAAAGCAGCCAGGATCTATGTTCACTGTCACAGGAGCACTTGACAATGGACTCTGTTACTATTAGTCTACATCACTACCAAGTCTGCGAGTCATCACTGGCGGAAACATAGAATCGCCCTAAAAAATGCCGTTATACAAAACAAGTTCAATATAAACTTACCAACGCATCCTTTTGAAAGAGACCTGGGGCTGTCTTCGATAGTCTTTCAGCTAAAACATTTCTCAGCCAAAACAACGCTTTCAGAAAATGCAACGTGGCAACATGTTTAAAAATGGTTTCTGCTTACAGTTTTAACAGGACACACCCATTCAATTCCAACACAACAGGAAGTTTTTATTGACCTGTACTGTAATTAGCCATTTTTATTGACACATACATACTGTGAACCATTATTATAATTTTTAAAAATTATTTTATGTTCTATTACTTTATAGGTCCTCCCTTAGGCATTGATGATTTACAGTATGTACTTGACACATTGAATGAAGTTGGCTTCTCACCGACAAAATGGATAGATCTTGCTTTACATTTAGGATTTTATTATGAGCCACTGTCGGATATTGAGGTTCAGTATGGTCAAAATGTACAAGGATGTCTTAGGCAGTGTCTATTAAAATGGTTAGAGAGAGCTGATGCTGTTGATGCTAGTGAGCGTCCAACAATGGTCTCTCTATGTGATGCTCTTGAGAAAATTGATATGAAAGCAGCAGCTGATTTAATCAGTAAGTTATTATTATAAATAATAATTTTAATACATTGTATCTATTCATATGAGGTTTTACATGACACAAGCTTTGATTTATGTATTGTCTTATATGAAGTTTCCTTTTTCTATTTATTTTTAGGAAAGAATATTTTTGACAAAGATTCTCCAGGTATTACATGTGTATAATTATCACTCAATAAATACATGTAGCATGTATTTTTACTGACATTTTGGTGAATGGTAGAACATTTTAGCTGTCACATGTCATTGAGCATATTATGAATAATGAATTGAAATTTGACAGTTTTGTTACAAATTTGCAAAATTAATAATATTTATGTTATTTGTAAATTAATGCTTTTATTTTTGAATAATTAATTTTTTCTGTAGAGTTATGCCACTATCGTGAAGCACTCAAGACTCTTGTGATGTGTCATCTCACTAAAGCAGTTGTTCAAGGTGAAGCTCGTGTTGGTAAAACCTGTTTCAAGTCACTTCTACTGGATGAAAAGTACGTCAAAGCAAGTACCGGTATTGCTGAGCCGAGAGTTGGTATCTACTGCTACAGACGAGATACTGGGAAAAGATACAAGCTATTGGATGTCACTGAGTTAGAAGAAATAGTTAAAAATGCTTTGAAAAAAGATGCACTCGAAAAATTGATCAATTCTCCAGTAGAAAATCAGGCCAGTAAAGGTATCAATGAAAAGGGACCAACCAGAGAAAATGAAACAGCTGACGAGACTGATGATGGATTTGTTGACGAATATGAAGCCACTGATGAACCTGGCAATGGAGATGGAGCTCTTGGTAATGGAGACGAAACGCCTGGAGATGGAAAAAAAGTGCCGGGAGATGAAAAGGAAAGTTCACTGAGTAAGGAAGTAGAGAAAGTACTTGATGGAGTGCGACAGTGTTCAGGAAAGGAGAATCGTCTTGAAGGTGCTCAATGGTTATACCTCATTGATACAGGAGGGCAAATTGCTTTTCAAAAGTTGCTTCCAATTTTTATGCCGTTTGCTCAAGTTCTTATTCTCGTTATTAATATTTCAAAAGAGTTGTCAAGTGACTCTACTGCAGTGATGCACATCGAAGGTGAGGATCACAGTGATGGCAGCCCATCCAGATTGACGGTCGAAGAAGTTTTGAAGCAGATAATTTCTTCAATAGCTTCTGGCATGCAGCATTTCCGGAATAGCTATAAAAATCATGACGTTCTACAAGATTTGGTTCCAGAGAAATTGCAGATTCTTACAATTGGTACACATGGAGATGAATGCAGTGATGTAGTAAAATCTAAAGATGTATTAGCAAATAAATTGGCAGAAATAATCAAAGGAAATGATGATTGTGAGTCGATTGAAGCTCATCATGTAGTTCGTGTACGGGAAATTGATGGTCGTATCGCTAGTGCAGCTGTTGAAGAAAGAGGAAATGAGAAAAATTTTAAGAACACAAAGAGTTCTTTGGATGATGTAGATGAGATCTTAACAAAAGATGATAAACGAATCAACATTCCTTTTTATTACTACTTCTTTGATATTGTACTTCGCGTTGCAGCAAACGAGGGATGTGGTGTCTTGCAATTATCCACCTGCAAAAGTCTTGGGGAAGATTTAAAACTTGAAGAAAGAGAAGTGATGGAGTCTCTTAATTTCTTGCACCATATCAACAGTATCATTTATTATCATGATTCTGAAGCCTGCAGTGATCTGGTGTTTGTTAACATAGGCAGTCTCATCGGTATTCTCAAGGAGTTGGTCGGGCATGTTCATATTGTTCATTCCAATAAAGGATACGCTGGAGATGAGGACATTATAAAGGGGATCCTTTCAGAGTCCAAGTTTAAAGAGATTTGTAAAGAACAACTCGATCCCATCACAGAAAAGCTAAAAGTTGCTAATATTGCAATGAAATTGCTGAATCTTTTCCTGGAGCTCTCAATAGCTACACCAATAGATGATAAATATTTCATACCAGCTCTCCTTCCAGTGAAAGATGTTACAAATATCTATCTTTATGAGGATCATGAGCCATTGCTGTTTTACTTCAAAAAGGCTACCCCAATGGGTCTGTTCTGCTCTGTGGTTACTCATCTTCTTTCTGGGCCTTGCTACGAAATCGCTTCAACAAAAAACGACAATTTCTCAAATTACATCAAAATGATTCATCAAGAGTCATGGTGTTATGTTGATCTAGTTGAACAGGTCAATTGCATTGAAGTCCATTGTGAGGAACAGAGCATTGAATGCAGTGTAAAGAAAGATGTAAGACAAGCGATCACTTCTGCAGCTGAAAAACACAATCTCAGTGACAGTCATAAGAATCCCGAGATACGGTTTTATTGTTCATGTGAGTGTGGTCCTGCTGGAGGTGTGGCTAAGGGTGAGAAGCATACAGTAGCAGTCAATGAGGAGCGGTGGATCTTTAGATGCACTAAAACAGAAAAAAAAATCAGATGTGATGAGAAGATAAAGTGGAAGTCCTGGCTTGATTGTAAGTTATTATTATTTTCATTATACAACAACAAAAACATTATTATTATCCCTTATTATTATTATTATTATTATCCCTTATATTATTATTATTATTATTACTATTCCACAGCTGATACACCAAACAATTCTACTTCCAATAATGAGTCAACTTCTCCTAGAAAACGAAGTAAAATACGTTAATATTTATTTATATTAATTTTAATATAAAGGTATGCAAATATGTGATTCTGAGACAGAGAGCTCTGGTTCTCTACCATGTAAATATAGACGTTTTGATGAGGAAATTGATGGTAAAATTATATGTTGTTTAATTGTGTATTGATGTACTGTATGTACTTAATCGTCCAATCAATCCTTATCTTATATTATTTTACAATCCATACCTGTCATTCAATACTTAATTATGCCGTATTATTATTTACTTAAATTTTAGATCCAAAGGACATACTACAGAAATACTCAGCCAAGCTGTCCAAAGCAATATCAGTTAATGTTTCTAATGTAGCTAATGCATTGCTTTCTGATGATCTTATAACACAAGAGACTAGAGATTATGTTGTGACAGTAGATGGGGTATCTGCTTTTACTAAAGCCAATAGATTAATGACTGATGTGATGGGTCAATTGGATGGTTCTCTTGATGAAAGACAGTATTTAATTGATGTGTGTAATATTTTGATTAAGCAAGGTGCATCAATGAAGCAGATAGGAAATGTTATGCTTAAAGAACTAGGTATGTACATCTGCATAAGTTAATCAATGTTAATGTCTTTGTGTTTGCAATAGGATGCTGACCATCCTTCTCCTATACATCAAATTAACGACAGTAACTTTTAGAATTTTAATTTTTTAATTATGTGACAAATTAATACCAAGGATATATGTTTGTGCATTTAAGTGGCAAGTCCTTTGTATACAAATTATGTGTATTTTGCTATTAATGTTTTTGTAGTTACATGTACAACAATGCTTTGCTTCCTTATGTAACTTTTGGAGCTAAGGGCTAAGCCCCTTAACATTTACATTTGTCTATTATAGTATTTATTCATTATTTTGTTGTTATACTTGCATGATAGAGTACGGTATAGGACTATTTTTAAATACTCAGTTGCTTCAATTCCTTTGTGATTACATGTATGCTAATAACAGTCGTCTTTTTTGGCATAATCCCACACCATAATTAGAAACCACTCACACATTAAGTGGGTGTGTTCTGGACTTAACACAATCATCTACATAATACATTGTATGATCATGATACTGACACAATGGAATGAACAATGGAGGCTAAAGGAGGTCCTGTCACAAAAAAAATTTTCCCCCGTGAAAATTTATCCTAGGATATAGAAATATCAATATCACGTGATATTTTATGTCCGCGTCAGCAATTTTTTGTCCTACCAAAAGAAAAGTGTAAAGGAACTGTAAATCTTTGTATTCGACTTTGTTCCTTAATTATTTATCTATGGAATACAAGTACAAAGCATGTGGTACCCTTTATTATACGTTCAAAGTACATAGAAGAAGATTTCAGATCGAAGAAGGATGACAGACTGTGTCCGTGGCAAGAACCGAGTAAAGAACCCAGGAAAGAATTAAGAGGATGATCTTGTGGAGAAGGCAGCTGTGTATTTAGCTGATAGAAAGTGTCCAAAAGGTTGTAGTGCTAACAGAAAGAGGCAGATATGGAAAAGAGCTGAAAAGTTTGTTTTCAGTGCAAAATGGGGAACCGTATTACCAGACCAAGATGACTGAATGGTCAACTATATCATGATAGTGTAGGTGTTTTGTGTATTTTAAATAGTTTAGTTAGTTATGTGTATATATGTATGTACGTAGTATGATATCTGTGCTTTTGTAGACAAACTCAGTATGTATATGCATCTGTATTCATGATTTGAATAATTAAATCAAAGCATCTATTATAACAAACTGATATATGATAGCTTGCCCAGCGATGGTATTGATAAACGCACCAGGGAGCAGATAGCAGCAATACTGAAATGCACCGAGTACAGGGAATTAAAGTGACTGTTCCTAGTATGCAAATTAAGGCAAAATGGACAATAAGATTGTGGTTTATGTGCCCTTGCTTTAGCAATGTCAATTTGTGCTGGTTAAGACCCAACTTCTTGCAGCTATATTTCACATAAGCTTCGTTTCCATCTTTTATAATGCTTAGAAAAGAATGTGATGTCTTTGTTTTCTACTTGTTTAAGAGCTAGATGCCCTGGACTATCCAAAGAATACAGGTTACCTATATACTGCCTGTGCAGACAACCTATAGTAATGAAGGAAGAATGGTAAAATGTTCTTAATGTAAGGAGTGGTATCACGTAGAGTGTGAACAAATACCAGAAGATGTTTGGACTGATAAGGACTACGTTTGGTCATGTAATTGTTGTAAAAGTTGCATGAAGACAATTATTGTGCAATAATGAAATGTATCATTATTATTATTATTAATACTGAGTGCTAAGTAAATTTTCCTTATCGAAATAGTCTATATATGCATAATATTATGATCCTAGGATAAAATATTTCTGATACAATTTGTCCTAGGACAAAAATATTTCATATATTATTTTGCCCTAGGACAAAAAAATTAGTCCTATGGTAGGACAATAAAAGCTTGCCTAGGACAAAATATTTCTGAAAAATTTTGTCCTAGGACAAAATATTTCTGAAAGATTTTGTCCTAGGATAAAATAGATCTATTTTCATTATTTTGTCTCATGGGACAAAATTTGGGTGGGACAGATTTTTCTGTGACAGTCCTAACACACCGAGTAACACACCATAGATACTACATTTATGAGCATACTTAGACGCTGGTGCAAAGTGGCTGAGAAATCTAACCGCCATAGAACAGGAGAGACCTCTGCTTGAGGACCAATCTAAAGCCTGCACTGAAGAGGACAGCTGATCAATGCATTATGAGACATCATGCTAGGGCTCAGTACTGCTAGACGTAAACACACTAATACAGAAAACTCACTCCTTCAGCCTCAGCAAACAATGTAGACTATATTGACTGTTAGTTGATAATTGTGGAGGGAAACGGGAAAAAACTACTGCCAAATGTAAGTGTATTGATTTTTATATATTAGCTCAACAGACACTTGATATCAATAAGTGAATTTGCTGTGAGGTGCTCATTTCAACAGAAACTAGGAGGAACTGGGTCTAGAACTAGGACTGTATCAGCACCCAATGCTGCATGCATACTCATGATAGGGGGCTCATCTCTACTCTTAGGGTGTGTCTTGCTGTCTGCATGGTTGCAGAGCTGATGGCGTGATAAAAATGGAGAAGTTAACTATCTATATGCAAATGCTGTAGAGAGATTGGGACAAAGAGCTATAGAACATTTGACATTAATTTTGAAGTGAGTTATAATGATTGTGTGAGTAGATTAACTGAGGGAAAGGTGCGACAATGACTATCATTTTTTTAATAAGGGATAAATTTAATATTATTTCATAAAATTGTTGGTATTATTATTTTTAATTATCTTTAAGACAATGTGGAATTGAAACAGTGCTGCAGCACAAGAAGAGGCTCCTCCCATTCATATGTATTTACTACAAAGAATATAAAACATTGAGGGCTTCTCCTCCTGACTTCACCTCCCAGTCATACCTAAACGTATGTACATACAGACAAATTCTTGTGAGTAAGGGCTTCGCCCAATTGCTAATAATAATAATATTTATTAGTTTATTTTTATTAAGAGACTGGAGTGAAGACTTCATTGACTCTATTATAGGAAGATAGTTACATTGCAGAAGAGAAAGAGCTTGAAGCAATCAAGGAAAGAAGATGAAAATGAAGGAAGAAGTAAATGAATATCAATATAAGAATTATTAGTATTGATGTCCAAAGCTTGAGCTGATTCCAACTTAATTTATTTCAAGTTAGGATCATTTTTTAATGTGCCAAAATCTGAAAAATTCTCTGAACCCATAGTTTTCCAAAAAATGGCTCCGAAGTTACTCCCAATTTTTATTATATTTTTGATACACATTGATGTCCTTAGGCTATGTAGAAAGTTTGAGCAGATTCCGACTTGATTTTTTCGAGTTACATGTACATGTATGACCATTCTTATGCCAAAATACATGCATCTTAGTTATTCTTTTTCTCAAAGATTGGCTCACTCCAATATACATGTACATGCATTCGCTGGCCAATTTTTATTAGAATGGAATGCTACATTTTATTGTGTACATGTACATGTACATGTTCTTGTGTTTATATTTTGTACATGTAAGTGTAAATATACCAACTTTGAGCTGGGTACAATCAAATTTGGATTTTACTAAAATGATTTTTAGTTTTGTGTTTATGAGTCACAACAAAATGGCCGGAAGATTACTTTTAGTCTGTAAAGATTAAAAATATGATTTACATGTACATGTACATTGTATTCCATATTATATAAATGTTAATTATTTTGACACATGTAGGTTTGTTGCCGGCCTCCTTCAACTGATGAAATCAAGTCAAGTCATCAATCCAAGCACTTTAAAATCTTAAAAGTTAGCTATTGTTGTTGTGTACACTTTACTTGTACATGTATATTTACATGTACATGTACATACATCACTGTTATCGAGAAGAATATTTTGATTATTGTGACCATAATTGACAAAAGGTACCTTATGGCGGATAGGAAAATTGGTGTTTATAGCCTTAAAAATCCAACTTCCTGAGCTCCATTTATCATAAAATTAATCCAGAGGATGGAAAAAGTTACTATGTAACTTTTTGAAACATTTGTTGGCTAACAGAGCACTCACAGGTTGTTATATTTCATTATAATGATGAATTTAAAAATCCGCCATAAGGTACCTTTTGTCAATTATGGTCACATTTTATTTATTATTATTATTTTATTATTTTATTTGTTTTTAAACTATAAGTATAAGGCTATATTTACAGTGTATATAGCTTGGGTATTTTATAAAATTTTGGCATTGTCTTAAAATACATGTGGCTGTAACTCAAAAAATTGAAGTCAACATCAGTTCAATCTTTCTAGACAGCATAAGGATATTAGTATGTATGAGAAAATGTAATAAAAAAATTAGTGTGATTTAGGAGCCATTTTTAGAAAAAATAAACATGGCTTGTAGCCTTGGGTATTTTTCAGAATTTTAGTGTTTCTTTAAGATGGCTGTAACTTGAAAAATTAAAAATGGGATTAGCTCAAAGATCTTACACAGCATAAGGACATCAATATGTATCAGAAAATGTAAAAAATGATGTGATTTTGGAGCCATTGTGTGTTTTTCAGAACTTAGGCATTTTTTAAATTGACTATAACTCAAAAAGCGTAAGTCTAAATCAGCTCTAACTTTCTGCATAGCATAAGGTCATCAATGCATACATGTACAATAAAAATTAGGATGATTTTGGAGCCATTTTAATACTGATGTACATGTGCAATGTACATGTAATACTGATAGTGATAGTAAACTTTTTGTTTTGTTTTAAGCCTATATGTAGGTAATGCAGTATAATGCAGTCTACATGTATGTACATACAATGTACATGACATGTATGTACTTATACATTTACATGCTGTAATCATGTAACTATCATGTGACATTACATGTACATGTATTCTTCAATAGGTTGGATGGTGATGAGTAGGAGTGTCTCAGTGGGAGGAGTCTGTGCATTGATCCAGAGTATAATGTACTGTGGAGATTTGATGAGAGCAGTTTTGAAATAATTATGTTGTTATGATTCTGTTGCAGCTGAAGTTAAAGGTTAGAAATGATCCTCTTCCTCCCTTTCCTATAGTATTATGTACTATAGTATTTAATGTACTGTAATGTACTATAGTATTTGTTATTTTATTTAATGTGAGCAATCTGAGCATACACCATACCAACACACTGTTATTGTAGTTACATGTATGTGCAGCCATACATATCAATGTACATGTACATAAAACAAAGCATGCAATTCACATTTTGTACATTAAGAGTAAGTAGCTTGATCTCTTTCTCTCTTTTCCTTCATTTTTATCTCTTCCTCCATTCTTTTCTCCTCTTCCTCCATACTTTATAGTTCATAACTCTTGACATGTATGTATACATATGCACACACAGTTTACTTAATTGTTTAATGACATATCTTATGTGTACAATAATTTTCCCTCTCTTCCTCTCCCTCCCTCTCTCCAGATTTAGAGGGTACTATTAAATCCTTCATTACATGTACATGTATGTCTCCCTCAGTCTAAAGGCTCAGTCATCACAAGGTTCAATGCTTCAATGAATCTCTTATTATCATTACACACTCTCCACTAATCCTCCTTTATCATTGCAACACTCTCCACTAATCCTCCTTTATCATTGCAAGCTTTGACTGGTAGGAAAGTAAAATCTTTCTCTGTTGACGACTGTCACATTGTCTCAAGATTTAATTGTAAGTTCAGTAGTAGTAACAGGTCATGCAAGTACAAATGTATTTCCTTAGCTATTTATTTACATGTACATGTACATGTGCTATATACACGTAGTCTCTCTTAATGAACACTCTTTATAGCGTACACCTCCACTTAACAGACAGCACCTAGCGAACCTTACTGTATAAAATGACCTCTAAATAACAGAGAAACTTTTTATCTATAAGCATCATGTACTTGTACAATTTTTACATGTACATGTATATAAAAACTATAATAATTCAAAATTGGCAAATATTATTCTTTTATTTATTTGCATGTATCTATTTATTTATTATTTATTTGTTTGTTTATTGTACATGTAGCTCATAGTGGTGGGTTGGATTACAATGCTGGATCAATAGAAGCAGTATGAATAGTTCAGTCCTGATTGAGACATATTCCTTGGGTGGGTTTTGTCTATATGGAGGGCCTGGTGACTACAACATTAAAGTCAAAGTAAGTTACATGCATATTTACATGTACTTTGATTTAAAATGGTCTTAGTTATCATGTGTGCTCAAACATGATGGGTTCTCTAAAAGGGGAATTCCTATTATGGTGTTGCATGTATTATTAACATTATTACCAAGCGCTAGCGCTTGGTATGTAGGGTTGAGTTTGACTAGCGCACCCACAAAATGGCTGCCATCCCAGAAGCATTGAGCCAGTGAAAATCTTCAGGAATTCTTTATGGCTTATCTGACAGTCAGGATGTCCTTTATAATTTTATTAGAACAGGTTAGTGTTATAAAAAGTAGTTAAAAACTTCCATAAGATAGTTATACGGCAAATGAATGCATGCATGCCTGCATGCACCAAATGTTCAGCTTTCTCCTTCTTCTTCCACAGTTAAGGAAGAACTAGTCCTACAGTTTTTATCCTAGAAATATAATTTTTGCACCATTGTATTGCACTTCAGGGACGCTAGTGCAGTGTGGCTTGGCATTGTAATTCTACAAAAGTAATTTTGTCGTCATTTTCAAGCACTCATTGACTCATCAAGTGGTTGGACGCCATTTTGATGCATCCAACTGCGCATGCTCAGTATTCAGTATTCAATGCCCGCCTATGGGAACTCCTTTTCGGAGTCCTTTGTTCTGCGCTTACTGACTGATCTTGAGATGATGTGCTTGCCTAAACACCCTATCTACTTACACCAAGATTCTCTGGAAGTGAGAGAAATTATTGTAAAATGATAAACGTAAATAATTTTGATTAATTACTTATCCACAGAGTTTGTATTCAATTTGCCTTCATTGTCTTCATTACTACTGACAATCTCTTCAAATAAGGTAAATATATACGTAAATTGTCTGTATTATACATTTATCGGTATGTAGTCTCGCCATGCCCCTTCGCTACCTGCAGAGCTGGAGGAAGGGTCTGCATGGAGACCGTGCACTGCCATCTAAAATGTGTGCAAAGAAGAAAGAAGAACACATTGTTGAGCTACATCATGTGACAGAGGAGACCAGATCGGTCAAAATAGCTGAAACTGATGCTTTGCAGCTAAGAAAAGTTGAGGATATAGTCCCTTGAACATCTCTTGCAGATCCTTCCTCCGCAGGTAAGCGAAGGGGTGGGGCGAGACTAATGGGTATGTTAAATGGTGGGGCTTAAACGCCCTCCCCAGTCCATGTGCATGTACGTGCAGCCTCGATTAGGGAATGGCTTCCATGGACCATGCATGGCCGTGTCCTACTACTATTATATTTAGGCTACTCCAATTAGATTTATACACATTTCCCACCCACATGGTCCCCCCTTACTACCTTAAGGTTACTTTTAAATGCGGGTACTATTAATTGCGAATTTTGCGTTTGGGTTAAAAATCGCAATTATTAATACGCGCAATTATTAATACGCGCAATTATTAATACGCGCAATTATTAATGATGACATCATGATGCCATATAACTATTAGTAATAATTACTTAATCGCACTTTTTAATACCAGCAAAATCTACCTTGTGCTAAAATCGTAAAATTTAGTACCCGCAATTAAAAGTCACTCTAAGGTATTTCATTCCTGTAGGTAATATTCATGGCTGCTAATATTTGCAATAATAAAATAATAAAAGCTTTAGTGGAGCCATTCACAATAGTGACTTGTTCTGTTTCCGTTAGCTTCTTGTATGAACCTCTACCTCCAACCTCCTTCTGAAAATTGTTGCTAGTTGGCCGGTCGTGATAACAAACCACAACTGGAATGGGTGGAGAGTTTCAAGATACAGTGGTGAGTTCTGAAAACTGGTGAAAGCAGCTTCAATAAGACCAAGGGCTAGTAAGAAGTAATAAAAACTCAATAACACTGCATCAGAAGGCTTGGCTTTAATATCAATTACATCTGGTATACATGTACATGCATGATAGTTACTGGTCACAGTAACAAATTGTGAATATTAGTAGCCATGAATATGTCACAATTCTACGGTATTGCAGTTGTTTATACTAGTTATAATGAGTAAAGTAATAAACAAATGTGCCCGCCCACCT
>NW_003546524.1:36670-48023 GCF_000090795.2 Amphimedon queenslandica
AAGTCATAGCGAGTCACAATGCGTCACTGCAGAATTTCTGCAGCTAGCTAACAAGACTGGTATATACGAGGTTCCTGACCCTCCGTTTTCGCAAGGGTCAGGCCACGCCTGACTAGTGTAAGCAGTGGTACTCCAGATAACAGTAAGCCCAGTCACACACACACACACACACAGGCCATGTGATAGAGATACATGTAATCAAAACCAATGCCTACATGAACTAATATACTTTGTTTATATATGTAAACTACATGTACACTATGGTCATAACCACTACACACACCTGTGTTTAACAAGTGGATGTACGTGTACACGCAACACATACCCCCTGTCCAACACAACTTATAATATGTCCTTAAAATCTAACACTACTGTACCTTCAAAATCAATAATGGTGCGGAGGGCAGGTAGAGAGGGGAAAGTTGGATCCATAAAAGTACTTTAACCCCCAGTTCTGGTTCTTAAGGCCAGACTGCCTTGCCACCCGTCCGCCATGACTGCTTTGGAACCACTAAGCAAGTACCACCACAAACCACACCCACAAATTATGTATACGCTTGTGTAATTTCTTATGTTTAATTTATGTAATTACCTGCGTAAAGACACATGGGGTTGCACTAGAGTGATACCAGGTGAGCTGAGAATGGAATACTAAAGTAGTAAGGGCCAGTGGCGGATCTAAGGGTGGGCCTGGCTGGGCCAGGCCCACCCAAAAATTTTGTGCAATAATTTAAAATTAACTTTTTAATGTAAACTACTATGTAAACTGTGAAGCATGACTTTAAAAACAATTTGTAAACCACAAAGGAGCTCATTTTAACTGGCTAAATCTTCAAAATTTTGACTTTCAATGCAGGATTTGTTGGCCACACCCACTAATTAGCCCACCTATATCATCAGTGCCCACCCAAAAATTCAATCCTAGATCCGCCACTGGCAGAGTCCTTAAGCAACTTTGTAGCAAAAATCTTATCACAAGAAGAACTAAGAATAATAATTACAACTCATTAATAAACATTAATAATCATTAGTATCATGAATAGATAATGAGTTAGGAATAATAGTTACAGGAGTGACTAGTTTATTAAAACTTGTAATTACATTATATAATGCTTTGTTCCCATTTTTCCTGCAAAACAGTTTATGATTATAATAGAGTCTTGTGGGCCACAAGGTCAATTTACTGTATAGCAGAAGGAAAAATTTTGGCGAATTTTTGGTGATTGGCACATGTGTTATTGAACTTGATTCAAAATAGCAGGCTTTATTTTGGTAAACAATTAACAAAGCATTAAATTTCCTTAAGTTTCCCCCTCCAAAATTAACAATTGTATTTAAATTTTTGGTTTGCAATGAATGAAATCATCATTTTAAACTGCTAAATTATAACTATGTATAATTGCCTACACCAGTCAGTTGACTTCTACTGCTGGTATTACATTAGCTCATAGTGGATGTATGCATTACACATGTACATGCAGGACATATCGTATACATTATACCAAGAGTGGATAATTATTTATCAACCCTTGATTATACATTTGTGGTAACTGCCTAGTTCATTCAATTAACTATAATATAATAACCATGCATCCTCCATATAAATAGTCCTGCATTGATCAAATTTCTTCAGTTGTAAAGTTGTCTTCACTCTTCTGTTCTCATACTCTACTCCAATTCTTCTACAATTTTGTTCCATTGGCTAGTATTTCAGTATCATTGGTAGCTTAAGCTACATTATTCATTTCATATTATTCAATATTGTTATTGTATGTAGTTGTGTGTACCTGAGCGTTACTGAGCTTTAGCTTTACAATGTATCAGCCCCTCCCTTTTTTGTCTGGCTGGCTAGGCTGCTTCATTGGCAGGTCCATGTGCTGATACAGGTTGTTGTGGGTTACCGCTGTGTGCATTCTCATTTGCTATACATGTGGCGCCACGGGTTTGGGGTAAGACATGTGTCATTAGTTATTATCCATGCAGTCATTATTTCTGCTGTTGTAATTGTGTTTGAGGTTGTTATGGCATATTTGTCGGTAGAACCACTAGTCCTCCATCTCATTTGTGGGTAGGAATCTTACTCATTTTATTTTATTTTATTTTATTTATTTTATTTTATTTGTTTATTTATTTTTCTACTGGGGTTGTTACCTTCCTCCTTCTATCTCTCACTGGGTCTGTTACTCTCAGTGTTGCTACAGGTTGGCCCTTTGTCTTGGGATCGCTCCCACCTCCTGCGTCTGTGTCCACAGTGCCCCTCTTCACTTCTGCCCCCTCCCTCCCAGTGGTGCCCTTCGCCCCATTACCTGTCATGTCTGGTGGGACCTCCCCTTTCCCACAGCCACTGTCAATCCCCAGCCATCTACCTCAGATGGGTCTCAGTTTGTCCCTATCTTCTGAACCCATTCCTGCTAGACTCATTCAAAGGATTCGGGAGAGACAATTTATTGAAATTCGAGACCTCCTGGGAGACAACATTGCCCTATCCCAACATTTGAGGCTGCCGCAGGGTGCTTCCTCACTGTGGTCCCTGCTTCCCACCCCCGCCTTCGGGAAGTTTCCTCGCTACCATCATGGGTGTACTGTTTTTTGCCATACTTGGCTGTGTTGGTCCCAGACCAATCTGTTCGTGTTCGTCTGGTGTATGCCAGACTGATAGTGAGAGAAGATCTATGCCATGGTGGTTGGGGCTGACTTGATTACGACCACCTGTTTCAGCAATAGGTGGTACTAGATCTATCCTTGCAGTGGGGAATCCTCCATCCTAGTCTAGTGGCTTCTACTGTATTCAGTCATTGTTCTGAATTGGGGTCATTTTGTAGTTTATGCCAAGGATTTGATCACTCATCCTCAGATTGTGTGATGACCTTTCTCAGGCACCCGACTCGTCAGGGTTTTGGGCCTAGGAATACTCAGATTTGTCTGTCATAGAATGAGGGCCGCTGTTCGTTGCTGGTAATATTTGGGACATTGTCCTTTGCAGCAGTTTCTGCGAGTTTATAAAAGACACTCATACTCTTACTTCCTCTCTTTTGTCTTCTGATCATTTTTCTCTCTCATTCATTGTTTCCCTTCCATTCAAAAAGCCTGTTTCAAGTGGTAGGACTTGGTTTTACAACTACAAAAAAACTGACTTTGATGCACTCAATTCATTTTTGCTAGACTTTGATTTCTCTCCAATTTATCAATCGAAAGATGTTGATTTTATCTGGTCTTTTATTGAGGGTGCCATGCTTTCTTTGATCTCTCTTTTTACACCTTTGGATGAGGTCAGTTCTCATCAGTTCCCTAAGTGGTTTACCCCTTACATCAGACACCTATTACATTGTGTGCATTTCTAAAGGAGACAATATTAGAAATCTAAACCTTCTCACTTTACTAGATTAATGTGTGTTGAATGTAAGCTTCAGCTATGTATTACTGATGCCCGCCTTGCTTATGAGAAAGATCTTATCAGTGGCTTTATTGGTAATAAAAGTACTAAACTCTATAATCATATACACAATCTAACTGGTAAGAGCAAATTCCCTCCAGTTATGTATTATGGTGATAGCTCTGTTGACAATGCAAACTACAAATTCAAATTGTTCAACCATTTCTTTCATTCTGTTTTTAAATGTCCCTCCACATATGCTTTATCCCCACCACCAGAGCCCATTTATCACTTATTTTAAACCTGTGCTGTTTATGCAATTATCCCAGATAAGTGGAAGCATCTATATCTGCTCTCCTCAGTTTCTAAGGTTTTTGAGGAGATAGTTTTTGAGAAAGTATATTATGATTTTATTCTTGATGGTGTTATTTCTAACTGTCAATATGGATTTTTGAAGAATAGGTCCACTGTCAAACAACTATTACTGCATGCCTATCACATTATACAGGCTCTGGATGACAAAAAAAGTATGATGATAGTATGCTTGATATCAAGAAAGCCTTTGATACGGTTTCCCATGATCTTTTACTATCTAAACTTTGGTCATGTGGTGTAACTGGAGCATTGTGGCACCTCTTCAGGAATTACTTGTCAGACCGAATGCACGGTGTCACAATTGAGGGATCTGAGGTGCCCCAAGGTAGTATCCTGGAGCCACTGCTCTTCATTATCAAAATAAATGACCTACCTTCATTTGTTTCCTTCTCTTAATCACTCCTTTTCTCAGACGATTCTAAGATCTCCAAGTTAATTAACTCTCCTGAAGATAATATTTTGCTTCACAAAGATCTGGATTCTCTATCTCAGTGGAGTATGGTCTCAGGTCTCAACTTCAATGCATTCAAGTCCTTTCATATGTCTTTTAGAAATGATGGTGCTTCTGCTTATGAGTATTTCCTGAACAGATCTAGGGTAAAATGTGTATCAACTTGGAGAGATTTGGGTCAGTGTCACCTTTTCCCAATCCTTGACGTGGTCTAGCCACTATGTTCATATTATTCAGAAAGCATATGCTAAATTGAGTCTTGTTAGAAGAACCTTTTCTGTTCATTCTCCTACCTATGTTAAGAAGATGCTCTATTTAACCCTAGTTCGCTCTCAATTGACATATTTATCTCAAGTATGGAGACCTATGCTCATTGAGGATATAGAGTCATTAGAGAGAGAACAGTGTCATGCCACTAAATATATGCTAAATGATTGGGAGTCTGATTACCGTTCAAGGCTTGTGGCACTACATCTTATACCTCTGCACTATTTTCTTGAGCTACAGGACATCATTTTTTTATATTGTGTCTCAAATATCCAGACCCTAGTTTTGATATTTATGAGTTTGTATCATTTTCATCCAGCTGTACTAGCTCTGCTACTAAATCCTCAATTTGCAGATCTCGTCATTTATATTTCAATAGAATCGCTAGATTATGGAACTTTCTCCCACCCGTAGACCTCTCACTCTCCCTCACTACTATTAAATCACATCTTTTAAAATTCTTCTGGAATCATTTTCTCGCACATTTTGACCCAATTGATACTTGCTCCTTTCATATAATGTGTCCATGCTCAGCTTGTCATATAAAGAATCCAGCTCCAAGCTCATTCTCTTGATTCAGCAACCTCTCTATATTTTCTGTTACCTTTCCTTTTATCTATCTCTTCCCTGCCTCCAATCTCTCTTCTCTTTTATTTTATTCTATCTTCAATTGTCTTATTCTACTTATTTTTTTATCTTCCTAATTTATTTTATTTTAATGGGTGCTAGTAGCTACTTACTAGTAGCCCTTCAAAGTTTGTTGCATGGTCCATGAGTCTCTATTGTACTTTTGTTTATTTCTTCCTTCTTTTTTGTTCACACTTTGTAAATTGTTCGATAATAATAATAATAATAATAATAATATAGGCTATGACATCTAATGTAGAGCCAAGATATTCAGTCAAACTATCTTTTATGAGCATTATTTCAATATATGAAGGCTTTGCAAAGTCCTTCGAGGGATCATTTAGCTACTTTAACAAACGAATAGGCTTCTGTGATTGCTTTACTTACCCTGGCAGCCATGAATGCAGTGAAACACGGGTGAGGACAGCTGAATGTAGCATTTATGACACTTTCTTATGTGAATTTATATGTGTGTATACAGGAGTTTCATATCCATGTGTATACAGTATCTATATATGATCCTACTTAGTAACACTTCTGCATTACTAATAACGCTACCGCATTACTAATACATGTACATGTAGTACTGGACTACTGGGACAAGATGCTGCATGAGGACTACTTGTACATGTATGCCAAAACTCTGTGGGAAACTCTGTCCAACCACTAAAAATGGCAGCACTCTTCATGCAGACACAATGTCTGAACATTGTTTGAATGTAATTTTAAGCTCTGCTCTGTTATACAGAGGTGTCTTTTATTTAGAGGTTATTTTATATCGTAAGAAATTTATTGGTACGCTAGATGTTGCTTGTTAAATGAAGATAGCATTTATTAAGAGAGGCTATGTTTATAACTTGAACTTTTTACTGTCTATAATAGTAAAAATTTTTGTGCCCCAAAAGTTTGATGGATTTTGCATTTTTTAATTGGATTTTTGTCATTCAAGACACTGAAAATGGAAAATTACAAAAATTAAAGTCACAATAGATTTGCGAAATACATGTTATGTATATTATGTACAATTTACATGTCAATTATTCATTTTATTATTCTTGTACACTGTAGGTTTGCTGTGGTTCTTATAAGTTATTGAATGCTTTGATCTCTCGTCCATTAATAAATGTTAAATCAGTTAATCCAACACTCTACACTTATGTACAAGAAATAACTACCATTGAGGTATAGTAATAGTAATAATATTAAGTACTGTACAACTGGTTATATTGGAAAGGGAATTTTTGTTGATTTAATTGTCTTTTGGTAGTGCAGCAGTCAGTAAATGAATCACTTTAGTCAGTGATAATGGTCAGTAAAAGAGTCAACAGGATCAATAAGCAAAAGGGGTCAGGTTGGGCTGGTTGGTCAGTAAATGAGTGGTGACCCATAATGGTCATATATTCTACCACCATAATGCTACATAAAATAGCATATTCACTATCCTGATGTATAGAAGTCTTGTGCTAATATAATTTCACAGCCTTATAATGACATTGAAATTAGAAACTTATCTGAGGGGCCTAAAACTGAATGCATTTATTGAAAAATTAATCTTACAGTACAGAACTATTATTTGTATGTAGTTTGAATGTATAAGTTAATCACATCGTATATAGAATTATACTGCTCCTGTAAACAACATAACAAATAATAGTAAAGTTTACACATGATCTATTACATACCAGTGTAGTGACAGCTCCTGGTTTAGTTCTTCTGACAGTTTTAGTTACTTGAAATACATCCACTATACCTTCTGCCTTACATTGTTCTAGAGCAATACTCACTGAACAATAGACTCCTGAACGACTCACTGTATCACTAAATAAAATACATTAAAGAATTACTATATTATAATTATACTTTCTCCTTACCTACAATGTACCACTACTGGTCCTTTCTTTTGTCTGTTTCTAACATCATTAATTACTTGTAGAATGGTACCTGCTTTTCTAACAACTCCATCTTGAGGCCAATCTGTCACTTGTAATTGCAATACACTTCTGCTCTCTTTATCAAAGGATATTTTAAGATTTCTTTCTGTGTAACCATTTGCAATTTTCTTGCTAATGACTTCAATAGAAAATTCACCGTGTGTCTTTGAGCCAGTCCAATATTGATAGCAGCAATCCTACAAGCTTATAACAGGATTATACTAGTTCAGTTATTTAATACTTCATCTCCACACAGCATGACGATAGTAGACACTTTACAATCTACTATCATTTTCCAAAATTCCCTCACAGTGTTTTCCATAGGACTTTGAGCTATAATGAATTCTTTTTTCCCTTGATAGCCCTAATATAAAGCAGTAATAATAATAACTGCATCTATACTAACATTCAAAAAACTTCAAAACTTCAATTACTTCATTCAAACTCAGAAATTTTTTAATTACTTTTCTTAAATTTTTGAGACCTTCAAAATTTGAAAAAATTCAAATTTAATAGAATGATTTCAAAATTGTTAAACAGTACAAGCTTAGAAAAAATTAGTAAAGTGAAAATTTTTTAACTTTTTAGTTTTGGCAAAATTTGCTCCAGCTACCACCATACATTTAATAATTAAAATAAGCTCTGTGTGTGTGGTCAACAACTATGGCACACGGCTAGGAGAAAGAAGAAAAGTTGGAATTCATTTAGCATCTGAAGCTCTATTTGATGAAAAAGTTGGCACAAAACTATTGCCTAGATATTTAAAAGAGACTGAGAGACTTTGGTTGCTCCTGCTTTCTCCAGTGCTGCCTGAAAAATCCTCAAAGAGGCTAAATCACAAACTTTAAGCAACTGTAACTCACAAACAAAGACATTAGGACAAAATCGTTATTTTATTTTTTGTTATATGTGATTTTCTACCTCTGAAGCAAATCTTGGCCCTATACACAGCCAAGAGTTCACAGATACTATGATACAAGACACTGCCCAAAATCAATGAATCGAGCCTCATTACAGTATTGATACAGTCTGACAGGTATCATTGCTGAATCATACATGTTGCTCTGGCTGAACCAGTATGAATTCCAGCATGATTGTATCAAGGCTGATAGATTTATATGCTCATTGCCATATTAGCTGCCCAACATCCATGATTCAGGATGCATTAGGCTGGATCAGGACTGACATCATTCATGAATCAATCACAAACTCTTGGCTGTGTAGACTGAAACACGAGCTCTCACTTGGGAAGAGGTCCCCTGGTTTAACAGTTCCCAGGCTTTGGTGCCACGGGATGCTACAAAAGCATAACTAGATGAAAGAAAACAACTTTATCTGTTGCTGGAAGAAGAAATATATCTCTAGAGTGCTCATACAAAGAGATAGATCTACATTTTTTACAAATCAAATGTGTGGACAGAATGACAACCCAAGGGTCTACTAGATCTAACCCTGCTTCTGACATTTTCTGTGCATCAATTTCTTTTCAGGAATGAAGTGAAACTTATCAAATATGTTTATTCTCAATCTTATATTTTAAACAAATGCTTAGTACCCGCCTATGCAAGCGTGGCGAGTCCGGGCCAAAAATTCTTTTTGAGATTTTTCTGAAAAAGTGAAATGCTTGTTTTTTGACTACCTCATTGTACATTGTGTAAGTGAACCAATAGCAATAATAACTATACCACATTGTGACTAACTTTAAGGTATGATGCATTTATGTAATCATCATTGGTATCTTTAAGAGTTATAATGTACTTGTCAGCTAAAAGATAAACAACAGATTACAATTATTTCATTAATCATGATGCTCTCACGAGGTAGGTAATTATTTGATCTGTTCTTGTTACTATGAGCATTAGCAGATTTACACTCTACATCATTAGGATCAGGAGTCAATTCACACAATAAATGATATTGTGCTTCAATTCCTGTGCAATTAATGCTTGGATCATTCTTTTTTAGTTTCTGTATTTCCACTGTGTAGTTCTCAATTAATATATCAGTCTTTCCACAAATGATTTCCTCAAACACAGCATCATGAAGAAACACATACTGATCCTGTACAATTATTGTGACAATGTAATGTTTCAAGAATTAATTGTCCTTACTAGTGACTGAACCATCTTCATTCTCTGTTGTCGGAGTCTATTAATAATGCCAGCAAAATCTATCACTCCCTCTTTTTTGGCTTGTTCTAGAGCCAGGTCTATAGCAATGAATATACCAGTACGGCCTATACCAGCACTACAGTGGACCAGAATGGGGCCTTGTGAAGGAGACCAGGTGTTCATGACTCTTTTATATAGAGTCATCAATGAGGTAGCATAGTCAGGTACTCCTTGATCAGGCCATGTGGTTAAATGGTATTGAGTCAGTGTATGACTATCATTTGATCCATCTTGTATCTGTATTGTGTAGGTCTACATTACATAATGTTAATTTTTCACTTACTGTTATACAAAGTTGACGAGTAACAAAGTCAGAGTAAGCCTGTGTATTTTTTAACAATACAATGAATGGTCCAAATTTCTCTTGCTCAGTTATAGCGTTTGGCCAGTACTGTCTGCACTTGCTTTTTCCTCCTTCCTTCAGTTTGGTTAACATCACAATAGACACTGGCCTTTCCTGCCAGATAAGATACCAGAAATCAACTAACGTGTTCTTCATTGGACCTTATAGTTTAAATAATAACAGTGTAGAATTGGTTGCACATAAATACCTTGTGTTGTAACATATTTCTTACTCCTACTGTATCCCTGCAAGAGCAATACAAATATTTTTTCATAAAATAAACTTACATCAACATAGTTAGCATTAATAAATTCCCTTTGACACATATCCAAGTCAGGATTAGCAGTCAGTATTATCCTGTTATCATCATCTGATGAATAAAGAAAACATTATTCTGTAATAATACATGTACATGTACATACAAACTGTCACATTCTTTAATCTGTTCAAAGGTTTGTTTTCATCACTGTATCCAACAGTACATGGCTTTTCTTCACCACTGTAGAGATTCTACATGTACATAATCATCATTACATGCAACCTTCAATAGGTACTTTGAATTGTTTTTCAAATCCATTGCTATTATGACAAGTATCTAAATGTGTAGCCAAATCATCCAGTGGTATAGGTAGAGTAGGAGGAATCTGTGGATCAAAGTCATTCCAGACAGTAAGATAAGACAGAACAGTCTCTACATCTCTTTCTTTGGCTTGTAAAATCGATGCTCCTGGAGCTTATGATTATATTAAAAACAAGAAAACAGTTATTAAGAGTATCACCTTGACTTTCTGATGCTACTTCCTTAATTAAGTGTGTTCTGGTACTTGATATTTTCTTCCTTTAGATACAATTGAATTATTGTACCATAAACTATATGCACATTTTAACATACTTTACATAAATAGTGGCAACGATGATCACTAGTAATAGCATCATTATTGAAAATCCAGCGATTGCTGATGAAGTTCCAAGGAAAGCAACTGTATTTGTAACAATAATTAGTAAGGGAAATCAACTGATTAACTTACAGTCAGTCTCTCCATCTTCATCTACATTTTTGAATAGAAAATAGATGGTATGATCATAGATTTAATACACAGACATGATACTAATACATTAATTAATATACCTAAAGTTGGAGCTACTGATGCAGATGGCTGATGAGACAGTGTCTTATTAGTAATGAATATCCATTCTCCATATCCATTATCAGTGTATGCACGTACACCAAAAATATAACAAGAAGTATGATTCAGACCAGTAATGTTAGCATATCTATTTCCACTGGACACATTATATTGATCCAATGCTTCATCATCAATGTCATCAACATCTATGATGGAACAGTTATCAGACAGGTATCCTATCTCGAATGTGATAATGGGATAGTCTTGTGGAATAAAACTGGGTACACTCCATGAGATAACAGACCATGTAGCGTCCATGATACTTGATAATGATTCAACTGGACCAGGTACTAGATGAATGGAAAGTCTCAAATGAAAATTAGTGTATTTACTTACTTATTCCAATCTCTACTACAATAGGATCACTGAAAGGGCCTCTTCCAACAGAGTTTACAGCAGCTACACTGATGTTATATACAGTGCTAAATAGTAAATCATTCAATATAATGTGTGTATTAGTACTATTGACATTGTAAGTGATACTACTGTTACTGATCATCACTATATAGCCTGTGATTAGACCAATACGTTCAGAGCAATTAAGTTCATTCCAAGTGAGATTATTAATTGGTTTTATTAAAGTGATGGAACCAGGTTCACCAATAGGAGCTATATATACAGAAAATGA
>NW_003546524.1:64455-75058 GCF_000090795.2 Amphimedon queenslandica
AGATTGTGTAATATGTTACATAATTGATGTTACTGGGAATAGTCCAGTTCAAAGTAATACCAGTGGTTGAAACATGAGTTACTGAGAGATTAGTAACTGGACTTGGAACTTTAATTTAGGAAATCAAACTGATACAAGTACATGCATAGTAACTTACTATCAAATTTTAGTGTAGTTGCTGTACTATTGGCTGAAATAATATCTTCATATGAGTATACCATGAATGTATATGTACTCATTGGTGATAGATCTGTTAACATGATTTCATTCTCACTGGTAGATAGTACACTTCTTGTTACACCACCGGTTTTAATATACTCAACTACATGAATCACTGATATATTGGTCCAATTTAGTTTGATACTAGTAGCATTGAATATGAACCCTGTCACTGTAATTGGAGGACTACTAGGTTCTATTAAAAACTGTTAAGATATTATTGATAAAATTATAATCATACGGTGCAATGTGACGGATTGACTGTAGTAGTTGGTTCCACCAAACATTGCTATACAAGTAACATTAATTGTCACTTCAAGTGGATCAGGATGTACAAGCAGTGTGTTGTTGTATGTCAAGGAATCAATTGATGCATACATTGTGTTATTCTTCATCATTCCATTCACTAACCAGGTAACATCAGTTAATGGATCCATATCACTAGGAGTGAGACAATGAATACTGGTACTAAGTTGAATGAGCAAAGAGACCTCAATTGGGATTACTAAAAGAAAGAGGTGCAATGTAATTAATGTATTACAAAAATTGGTTATATACATGCATGCACATGTACTTTGTTTAAGGGTTTCTACTGTGATTGTATTGCTTGGAGGTCCTAGTAAGTGTTGTTTTGCTCTGACTGTGATGTTATATGTTGTGCTTCCATTCAGCCCTGTCACTTTGACTGAAGTTCTACAACCGTCCACCACTTGCACTCTCTGCACAGTGTCAGTATTATTAGTGACATAGACTACATATTCATCAGCATCACCTCCAAGTCCAGTCCATTCAATAGTGATAGTTCTAGCCGTCTTGTTTATCATAGTTAGAGAAGATGGAGCTGATGCTGGGACTGAATAAAACAATAAAACCATTTCATTAATTATGCTTCAGTAACATACTTCAGGTTACCTGCCACAGTGATGTATCTATTCCTTTCTGTTATATCATCCAATTCAGCTGTACTGAAACGAATGTAAAATCTGTATCTATGATCACCATTTTTTGATTGAGTCTGCACTGGACCATTAGTACTCTCTCCATTCCAAGTAACAGTTAGAGTGTAATCAATTGTTTCATTACTTTGGTCTAGTATTGTTCCATTACCAATGCTGCAATTGTATCCAATTTGCCAACTGCAAAATCCAGCAGTTATTTCGGTACTACTAGCACTATCAGGCTCATAGTACCAAACAAAGGACAGTGAATAATTTTTGTTACCATCTTTAATAGCATGCAATGTATATGTTTGTGGAAGAATGTAATCTGAAGGAAGCTCGACAGTTATATCTGACAGCCCTCCTATAGTAGATTTAACATCAAATTGTGGACAATGGAATATGTACTTACGGTATATAAAAGCTGTAATTTCACTAGTACCACTAGTAGTACAACTGGCATTTAAGCAACACTTGTATAATCCTTCAAGATTAGTTTGTAATTCATTATCAGAAGGAAAATATAGTCCAAGACTAGCGTAAGTTTGATGTCCAGATCTAGTATAACTTGCATTGACTTCAATGCAATGGAAGTCACTGGTATTGCAGGTAACAGCTTCATTGGCAGAATCAGTAACTCTAACCCACTCACCAGTAGTTAATGAAGATGAAGGAAGCACACATGACAGTGAGTGATTAACAGAATTGAGTTCATAGTCGTAAAAAATTTCATTATCATTAGAATAGCAATTTCCTTTGTGAGTTATGTAGATACCTGTACATTTGTATAAAGTCAAGATTTATGATTAGCAATGTCAAATTAAAAAATTATACCTGAACTTTGACAATGCTCAGGCGATCCGCTCCAAACACCACTTATTCGTCCTATTAACAATCTCGTGAATGATGAATAGAGAAAATATGAACCTGCTGGATCCAGGTCATATGCTGTGATTATAGTATTACTGCTTCCATTTACTCGTATCCACCGTACAAATCTGAAAACAGAAATTCTAGAATCAAAAACCGTAAGTGCATATCCTTCAGCTTCAGTATCTTCCGGTATGCTAGCAGTAATAGTGGATATTGTTCTTCTGATCACAGAGCCTGAGATTCTATTATCAGGGGCTTCAGGAGCAAAAATAAGACATGTAATGATGCATGTATGTGCATGTAAATTTCAGTTATACCTGTTATATTAAATGTCCTTGTTACATTAATTGATGCATTAAGAGTCAAGACACAGTTGCACTCGACTACACTAATAACATGCGAGACAGAACCATATCCCAAACGACCCTCAATAATTCTCCAAGTTAAAACCGGGGTAGTATAGATTTTAGTTTTAGAATTTCTACCACTTGTACTCTCACATTCATCAACAGTATTATCAATGCAACCAGTGTAAGAACGTAAAACTTGATCACCACATGTTATTCTGACATCATACATAGAGTGTCCAACTTTACGACAACTTAATACGTATCTAAAAATGTGACTATCAGTCATACTTTCAGCTTCAACATTGAATTCATCTATATCTAACCATCCTACAATTCAATTTAGAATTATTGCTGTATGCATATGACACTTACTGTATATCTTAAACCTGAAGACGTATGCATTAGGATCTGAACAAGAAGTGGGTAGACAACACCTATACCATCCTTCACCAGATGTCAGAATGTTGTTTGTGGATTGTATACTAATAGTAATATTAGCACCTGACCCAACAGCACACTCTAAATTTGAATTATTGCCAGGACAAGGAACAGCTCCATTAGGACCAATCAATTCTCCACCATTTAGAGCATAACCAGGCACTCCACACTCTAAAGAACTTGATCTGATTTCGACATCTTGAAAGTAAGTATTATTAGAAATATTACATAATGAACCCATCATCATGTATATACCACCTATAGAAACAGTACATTTATCACGATACCCTCAGTGACCACACTTACCCGAGGTTGGTGGGCATGGACATGTACTAATAGCACCAATATCTATGTTCAAGCCTAACCAGAAGGCAACAGACAGCAGTAACAGTGACACTGCATCATACATCTTATAGGGATATCTATGACTCAAGCATCTTATAAACGTTATATGTAACCATAGAAATGCAAAATTAAATTAATTAATAATTATTACTTGATTAATTAAAATTGGGACTTGGAAGTGAACTTTGTAGCTAGCTTTCCCATTTTTGAACTTGAAGTCAAGAACGAAAAGAGTAGCCTATCTTTTTCTTCTGAAGTAGGATACTACCGACGAGCTCGGGATGAACTAGATCTAGATCCATGAGATCTAAATAGACGCCATTGGCATTACTGAAACGTCTCGGTACTGTCTAGACTCTGGAGGAGGAGAGAACTTCGGAATCTATGGCATTATTAATTCATTCACCAAGTTATTTAAGAAGATACTGGAGAGAGACTTTGATCAAAGAGTTTACCAAGTAGTTAGTACTGAGACATGCAACATGTAAGCTAGGCTGTTAATTACGCTTGGTTAATTATGGGTATTGTTAATTTTGCTGTGTAGCCTTTCATGTCATTTGTAAGCCTTTTGATTTATAATTAACTAATTGCAGATGTACATTGTTGCTATGTTATACCGTATTGTGGGAAATTTTTGGAGAGAATTAAATTTGGTGAATTTGGCATTTTGATAGTCATTTGCCTAGTCTTGCCCCGCCCCTTCGCTAAGGGTCTGGAGACAATCAGGTAAAAATGTGTGCAAAGAAGACCATGTGGCTGGCCTTACGTCATGTGACAGAGGAGACCAGATCAATCAAAACAGCTGAAACAGATGCTTTGCAGCTAAAAGAAGACAAGGACAGAGCCTCTTGGACATCTTTTGCAGATTTGAGAGCAGCAACTCTTCATAGAGCGCCATAATATTTACTTTTCATTGATGACATTTTATTGTAAACAGGTGATAGTATAATTACGTCGTAAGTCCGATGGCGTCGTTGTAGTAAGCAGCATAATAATGCTGCTCTTAAACCTTGAGAAAGAAGTCCATGGAGCATTACAGGCTCATTCCTTCCTTTATTTGGTCCTAATTCTTCCTCTTTTGTCTTAAACAGAGCTCCTCGGTCACACTGATGACTATTTGTCCTACATGTGGTTCGAGCAATCTGATTGTGATGTGGATTTCTCTGCATGAAGCACACATTTTTACTGTGAGTGTCTCAAGACCCTTCCTCCGCAGGTAGCAAAGGGGTAGGGCGAGAGTACCATTTGCCAAAATAAAATCTTGCATTTTCAGCCATTATACGCTCAATGGCACATAGCTACTAATTGGCCAAATTAAAATTCACCAATCACCAAAAATTAGCAATTAGCCAAATTTAACTCCCTCCAAAATTTTTGCTATAGGGTACATTATCAATCACAGAATCCAATACAGGGTTTTCTTCAGGAATTTAGCTTAGTTTGGAGCTTCTTGTCAAAATTTTTTAAATTGCTCATAAATCTGATCAAGTAAAGATTTGTATACACAGTACAGTGAAAATTACTAGGAGAGTTTTTTGCTACATGTGCATTTTCTGGTACATGTACATGTACATTGTGCTTACATGATGTTGTTTAGAAATTATGAATGGATTTTGATCAAAATCAAAATTGCACAAAAATGCACAAAAATCATTCGTACAAATGTCCCCTGCGCCTTCCTCACGCAGGGGTGGAATATGCTTATAAATAATTCATGATTAACATATACCAGAAGTTAATTTACCACACCTACATGTACATGCACTAAGTGGCGGGAAAGAAAGCTAGTGAGAGACCTGCAGATCAGTCTGAGGAGCATAAATGATAAAGGCTTGTATAATAAAGACCTGTACAATAAAGGCTTGTCAGCTACATGTATGCTTTCAGCTTATTTCCATGTAGCATGCTTTGTGGGAAACCTGATCCAGTAGTACATGTATGCATGTGTACATGTTTTTTTTTATTTCTGGTTGTACAGTACTTGCAATGTTTACAAGTATTTGGTGTGTGTACATGTACATGTACATGTATGTTCATGTGGATGTACATGTAATATGCATTGTATTACACTTCTCTCTCCCCTCTATTTCTCCCTTTACATTGTACATGTAGTTCATTGATTAATTGAAAAAGACAAAAAAGAGGAAAAATGATACTAATAAGAAAGATGTAATTATGAAATGACATTAATTGCTGTTTACATGTACGTGTACCATGACTTTAATTTGCTAAATTAGAAATTTGCAAGAAAATTAGATCATACACACATTATACATGTACATGTAATTACATGCCACATTCAATAATACACGAAACACTATTACTGCATAAATATTAAATCATGCACAAATTTCTGAAGTATAAATTGTCGTATCTATGCTCCATCTCTCTCTGCCTTTCCCCAATCCATTCCAGCTACTCCTAAAAGGTACAAGGGAAGAAAACTGTAGTTTCCGAAGGAGATAATTCTCTCATCATGTTTCCAGCTTCATCATCATTCTCTGTACATGTATATTCTCAAGTTCATCACTTTGTTTTACAGCATGGATTGATACGTACATGTATAACAGATGATATGCTGAAGATGATGGAAGTGATGAGGAGGAGATAGAGGAAGAGGAGGAGACTAAAGAAGGAAAGAAGGAAATTGAATCATTACCAGAAGTAAGTACAACCCTTAATGTACATGTATGCATGTCCATGCTTGTGTGTACCATAAATTTTGCTCAAGTAAACATACATCTTCTTTGCTACCACCACATGTTTTTTCGAGGGAATTATATTTTACGAAATCTGCTGACAATCCAATTTGTGGATTTTAATTTTGCAAATTCTATCACATGTGATGCAGGTACCGTATTCAATTGATGTACATGTAACACAAGCATAATTCTTTTCATTGTTTTCTCCCTTCTTCCTTCACTCTCTTTCTCTTTCTGTCTCTCTTCCTCTCCCCCTTTCTCCTATAGCTCAAGAATTGTAATCACACTGATGAAGATAGTTGTAGATGAGTCATAATTGAAGCTGCTGCCTCTAAACTCTCTGCAGTTGCTTCCCCTTCTCTGATAAGTTTAGTTGCTGCTCTTGGACAGACTAGCAAGATATTGTCAGCCATTGCAGCTTTACTGATAGGACCTGTTGATGTATAATGGACACTATTTAAAAGTAAGGAGATGTTGATAAAAGAGAAATGAAAAAATATGAATCACATGTTAGCACATTTTCTCAAGCACTAGCTTCTTTGTCTTTCACAAATCAGCCACTGTAGTCCGTCAATCAAGCTTTATGTACATTAATTTAGTGTCACTGTTTTAATATTACATATACTATACATGTTACTTGGGACCATAGTAAAATAATACATGTAGTTTCTTTTGAAAAATTTCCTCTAAATCTGCAAGATAGTGAAGTGTAATTACTCATTGCTGGTATAAAAGTACAGTGTACATGTACATGTACGTAAACCTGTTTCTACTGCATACACAAACAGTACTGAATTTATTAATGAATCTTGATGTAAACTACATGTACATGTACCTTCCTCTAATAGAATATTTCAATATCTCTACTCTACCCCCTCTCCTTCTCTCTTCTTTCTCCTCTCTTTCCTCAGGTACCAGACATATTAAGGTCATTACAAGTATCAGTAAAAGCTGTTCTTATTGGTTCACCTTATGATACTGACTGGTTTGATCAAGGGATAAAAAATAAGAGTCTTGTTGAATGGTTACTACCAGGACTGGAACATAAGCCATCCTCTTCATCTCTTGTTGGGTCTATTGCTACTGATTTTAAGTATCCATATGTTCATGGTAGCTTTGGGTTGATGAAGATTGGATCTGGTTATGGTAATACTGTGAAGGTCCACACAATCTTTACATACAGTACATGTATGTACATGTACTTATTATTGTGTTAAATGTATTATTGTACTATAGTGATGGGCGAATCCAGAAATTTGCATTCGATTCCGATTCTGAATACTTCTGAGACTGGAATCGATGGAATCAATTACCGATTCCGAGACTACATCTGCGCATGCGCAAAGCCACGTGGTATCAATTACAGCAATGATTAAGGTATTAACTACTGATTTTATTAACTATTATTAATATTAAAAGGTGCGGTTGGGTGTGATTTAATTTGGAATCATTTCAAACGATTCCTACTTCTCTTTCGATACGAGTATGATTCCATTCGGAATCGAAGGATCAAATACTCCGGACTCGGAATCGCCCATCACTATTGTACTATACATTTACATGTATGTGATTAGTATTTAGTACTGTTTAGGCCACTCCAATAAGATTCATAGTTTCCCATTACAGAGGCGGGCCTGATGCGGGCGGGCGGGTTTGTTCATTTTCATTAAATTTATTCATTATCAGCTGTATAAATTGCTTGTATAATCAATGAAAAACCGCAATAATGAATAGCGATGCGGCCCCATGCGGGCGGGTAATGGGAAACAAGGAATCAAATTGGAGTGGCCTTACCTACATGTATGAATCCTACATTAAGCCTAGGAATCTGTATGCACACATGTACATGTACATGTACTATGTATGTTTTTTCTTCAACCTACAGTTGTAATCAAAGTTTCCTACCAAATCATGATTTACAATGTAGCTTTATTCTTATCAGTGGATTGTCAAGTTGTACAAAAATAGAGCCAATAACCGAGTACTACATATTACAGGATATTTTGATAAAAATCACAAGGACAGAATTTTTTAATTTATAATTTTTCTGATGCATACCATATAGCTTGAAATTTTTGTGGAATGTAAATTTCGTAGTTTTTGTGGTTATGGGGCTGCCCACGAAATTTAAACCCACAAAATCATTGAAGTGCCATCCCCTTACAGGCTATGTAAACTGTCAACCATGAAAATTAAACCACGAATTGCCCCACCAGGAGCAAACCACGAAAATATCAACCCACAAAAATATCGACCCACGAAAATATCAAGCTATACAAGCTATACGGTATACATGTCCTTATGTAAACCATTAAACCATTGACCTTTAAACCATTTAAATGTACATGTACATGTACATACATGTATACATTTGCATGTTTTGATCATGTAACTATCATGTGACATTACATGTACATGTATTTTTCAATAGGTTGGATGGTGATGAGTAGGAGTGTCTCAGTGGGAGGAGTCTGTGCATTGATACAAAGTATAATGTACTGTAGAGTTTTGATGAGAGCAGCTTTGAAATAATTATGTTGTTATGATTCTGTTGCAGCTGAAGCTAAAGGTTAGAAATGATCCTCTTTCTCCTTTCTTTTCCCTTTCCTTCTTCCCCCTTTTCCCTCCATGCACTATATAGTATTTGTTATTTTATTTAATGTGAACCTACAACATACCAACACACTGTTTTTGTAGTTACATGTACATGTATGTGTGCATAATTGTATATGTACATAAAAACAAAGCATGAAATTCACATTTTGTACGTCAAGAGTGAGTAGCTTGATCTCTTTCTCTCTTTTCCTTCATTTTTATCTCTTCCTCCATTCTTTTCTCCTCTTCCTCCATACTTTATAGTTCATAACTCTTGACATGTATGTATACATATGCACACACAGTTTACTTAATTGTTTAATGACATATCTTATGTGTACAATAATTTTCCCTCTCTTTCTCTCCCTCCCTCTCTCCAGATTTAGAGGGTACTATTAAGTCCTTCATTACATGTACATGTATGTCTCCCTCAGTCTAAAGGTTCTATCATCATGTGGTTCCATGCTTCAATGAATCTCTTATCATCATTACACACTCTCCACTATTGTAGGAAGGTGAAGTCTGCCTCTGTTGACGACTATCTCATTGTCTCAAGAGTTAATTGTAAGCTCAGTAGTAGTAACAGGTCATGCATGGACAAATGTATTCCCTTAGCTATTCCCCGTATAGTCTCTCTTAATAAACACTCTTTATAGCGTACACCTCCACTTAACAGACAGCACCTACTGTAGTGTACCGATTGCATTCCTTACTGTATAAAATGACCTCTAAATAACAGAGAAATTTTTTATCTATAAGTATCATGTACTTGTACAATTTTTGCATGTACATGTACATGTATATAGAAGCTACAATAATTCCAAATTGGCAAATATTATTTTTAAAGTATTTACAGTACGCATAAAAAAAAAGGCTAAGTAGCTACTCCACAGTTACTCTACTTTTGCCTAGGTAGTTCATTGCTCCTTCTCTGCACATGCTTACTCCGACAGTAGCAGGACAGTAGTGTGACAGTAGAAGACAGTAGCGTGACAGTAGAATCGAGCAAAAACATCCTAAACAAGCTTCTAGAAGGAGAGAATGGTATTATAGATGACCTTGGAGAGCACAGGCAGCCAAAGAATTATCCACAAGTTCTACTACAGTACATGTGACTGGGTGGGATCGCAGCATAACGCAGCAAAGAGTAATGAAGAGTAGCGAAGTAGTAGCGAAGAGTAGTGAAGTAGTAGCGAAGTATCTATGAACTACCTTCAAGGTTCTCTTCTCTACTGTACCCTACTTAACCTTTTTTTTGATGTGTGCTGTACATAAATTTATTTATTTATTATTTATTTGTTTGTTTATTGTACATGTAGCTATGGTGGGGGGTGGGGTGACAATGCTGGATTGATAGAAACAGTTTTAATAGTTTAGTCGTGATCAAGACATACTCCTTGGTGGGTTTTGCCGGTTTGGAGGGCCTGGTCAATGCAACGTTGAAGTCAAAGTAAGTTACATGCATATGTACATGTACTTTGATTTAAAATGCATGGTCTTAGTTAACATTGGTGCTTAAACGTGATGGGTTCTCTAAAAGGGAAACTGCTATGTACATATACATATGGTATTGCATGTATTATTATTATTATACAACCAACAAAAAAATTGAATCTAAGCATAGAAATACATGTAGATTAAACTATACGTCCACAGAACTTAAGTGTTGTTAGCAATACACTTATACACATGTCGTTGTTACAATTATATAAATGAAAGAATGGTCACTAAGTAACACATGTAATCACTAACCAATTCTACACAATGCTATCACATTATTCACAGATTAGTTGTTACGACGTGTTTTTAGTTCTGTAAACTTTAGACTATAGCCAACTCCTTTCCAATCATACCATATGATTCCAAACCAGGTACCAGCTTCAGTTGGATTAGTATAGTAAGGACCATTGAGATGTGATTGAAAGCAACTGTTAAACCACCAGGCACCACTGTATCTAATAGCACAATTCACACCACCATTATCATTATCATTATCTCTTGTAGTGAATGTCATTCCATTGTGATTATATCCATTAATAGGATCAGTAATCAGTCCATCCCCAGCAATACCAGAATATCCTCCTACTGTTAGCATATATTTAGTACTACCATCACTAACATTAAATGTAGAGTAGCTAGTATA
>NW_003546524.1:75068-76504 GCF_000090795.2 Amphimedon queenslandica
TGCATAGAGGAATATAATAGTTATTGTGTGGTATGAGTGTTTTGTGAGAGTTAGAAAAAGCACAAAAGCAATTTATACTAACAAGATAATGTATTGACATGCTATAAATTATACCTACATGTAACAGTCACCTATTTCATGATAACTAACTCTTGTGTGTGCACTCTACCAAGACTTATATAATTACAGTCCATACCTTTTGTTGACTTTTGTAGTTCCTTAGGACAGGACTTTGGTATTACTTTAGGACAGAAAATATACGTGTATTTATTAATACCAGGTTCTCTGATAGTAACAGACTGTCCTAAGTTACTAATATTACAGCATACTGTTAGATACATTCCTAGTCCACCATGTTGATATGATCCATTATTAGTGCAATCAGTAGATATATGATAAGATCCTTCAGTCCCAGTACTATACACTGACAACACTAACCATAAGAATATTAGTGAAGCCATGACTGTAGCTTGGGACAGTATTTTGCAATCTGCTGCAACCTCTGTTGTTGCACTACTATTAAATTGATAAAATTTTTTATTTGTTATTATTATTATTACATACTGTAGTTATTTCCTGTAATTTCTGTGACATTCTCATGAGTGAGTAGGAGTAACTAGTTTATTATAACTTGTAATTACTTACATGACATTATGCTTTTGCCTGAAACATAGCTTATGATTATGATAGAATCTTGTGGGCCACAAGGTCAATTTACTGTATAGCAGAAGGAGAAAAAATTTTGCAAAATTTTTGATGATTGGCACGTGCTATTGAACTATTTTGGCAAGCAGTTAACAAAACATCAAATTTTCCCAAGTTTCCCCCTCCAAAATTACCAATTTTATTTAAATTTTAGCTTTGCAATACATGAAATCATCATTTTTAAACTGCTGAATTATAGCTATGCATAATTGCCTACACCAGTCAGTTGACTTCTACTGCTGGTATTTACATTACACATGTACTTGTATGTACATGCAGTACATACATTACACATTACAGTTAGATGCACATGCATGTACATATTATCCTGTAGTATACCACCTAATGTGAGCTTCATTTTCATTGCTATTATTATTTCAGAATTAATTTTCAAAATACTTAGTCACTGGTTATACTGTATTAGTCACCAATTAAACGGATTAAAATGTTTTTAAAATATTTATTTTAGCAAAAACACTACTCAAAAAATAACTGTGCAGTATGTCTAAAATTAATAAAGTAATTTTATTAAATATTAATCTTGCATGCACAGAGAGAGAGAGTTATCAGTATTTGTTAATTGTTACGACGTGTTTTCATCTCAGAAAACTTCAGAGAATAATTGTCACCTTTCCAGGTATGCCAATGAACTCCATGGTCAGTACTAATGGCACCATTTAGATTAGTATAATAATAACGACCATTAAGATGTGATTGATTACAATCATGAA
>NW_003546524.1:77859-80880 GCF_000090795.2 Amphimedon queenslandica
TGCAGCACACGTGCTTTAACTAATACAAATTGTTTAGCATATAAAGTGGAAATTTTGACATCTATTAATGAGTATGGTTAATTATCAATTACTGAATATGGTAGTTACACGTATTATATAGACTGTGATATTGAGGAAGTGCTGCTTGTATCCTGGAAAGTATTTATTTATAATATATAACCTCCCTGATCCATATTGATATCATCATTTTAATATTGTACATGTACAGTAGATGTGTAACTAATAAATTGTCCATTAATTAATTATTGTTATTATTTCTTTGCCTCACAGTCTGTACTGAAAGGTCATTGGAAAGACTATGCCAAGTCAGCCATTGGACAAGCTGTCCTCTATTTAACTATAAAATTAATGAAGAAGCATGTAATGCTGACCCAGGAATGTACTCATGCACATACTGTAAGAGAGAGAGAGAGAGGGAGAGGGGAGAGAGGAAAGTAAGAGAGGGAAAGAGGGAGGGAAAAGAGAGAGAGAGAGGGAGGGAGGGAGAGAGGGAGGGAGTGAGTGAGGGAGGGAGGGAGGGAGGGAGAGGGATTGAGAGAGAGGGAGGGAGGGTGAGGGAGAGAGATAAGGTAGAAGAATGCATGTAGAGTATGCATTGTACATCATACTTTTATAATCTTATATTGCTATTTTCTATTTTGTTTCTTCCTATAGTTTTGTTTGTGTCTTAATTTGCTGCTTTGCGTGTTATTGATGAAGAACATGCATGCTGAAGCTTTGTCATCAGGATAATGGCTAGGACAAAATAGAAAACCACAACTAAAGCTAGAAAAAAGAGAGGGAGATGAAAACGTGATGTACATGTATGTAAAAGTAAAAGGTGAAAAATGAGGGAAAAGGAAGGATTTTTTCAGTTATGTTTAGTCTGATTTTATATTCAAGTTTTTGCTCCATCTCTCCATCATTCTTCCCTTCTCTCCCTCTACAGCCACTGTGTGATAATCACAATGATGGTGAGACTAAAGCTCTCATATTGTGTGACATGTGTCCATGCAACTGTGTACTTCATTATCACAATAAGAATCATCACCACAATAGACAAATGGGTAAAGGAACTTCATTGTACAATGTACACATACATAATTATGTACATAATATTGTAATAATGGTCAAAAATGGGAGAATAGTAATAGTAGAAGTAGTTGAAAATGCTAGTGCAGGCTAAATGTTCTTTATGTTGTATATGTAGAAAGTTTAAGCAGGTTCCGATCAATATTGGATTTTGGATTCACCTTAAACTTTTTACACAGCATAAGTACATCTACCTCTTTAACATACACACATTATTATAATCATTGTGTTCATAGCATGTCCTATGTTTTTAGAGAATGACTGAACATAATTATGACAGCTAGTGTCCATCAGGTATAGACAATCTAAGAGCTGATGCAACTCTGTCAAGATCACGAGTAGAGTACACTTCTAAGGCCATATCCATAAACATATTCTAATTAGGCGAGCCATTCTCAGCCCCGCCCGCCTACTCATTCTCCCCCCTGTAGAGGGATCATGAATTATAATTAATGAATGTGTAGTAATGCTAAAGAACTAATAGTGTACATTGTATATAATAACTGTTACATAATGTATGATATAAATAAGTGACACCCACACACACATGTTCTAATTTTGGTTGATGGTCTTTCCTTTGTTGAACCTTGGAGTAATAGATCTTTGTTCATTACTATAATACCCATAGTAGTCGTTACTACATTTGGCACAGTGAGCAGGATTCAAACCTGCGCGGGCATAGCCCATTTATAGTAGTCGTTACTACAAATACATGGGCTTGAAACTTTGTGGCATCATAGGAGCAGGTTTGGTTCATGGGTATAATAATAATATTAGAACTAAACTAGTTTTACACAATTTTACAAGTATAGTCTATTTCAAAAACTAAAAAAAATAATAATCATAATCTCAAAATACAATGAGAAGAATATCCTGCTATAGCTAAAAACTAAAACAAAACTATTAGAATTTAATCAATAAATGGTTTCATTTAGTTCAGTTATAATAACACTCATTGTTGGACGGCGTCTATACTCCACTATCAGGCAACGTTGAACAAGAGACCTAAACGAGGCTCTTCTAATACCATCAATAAGACCTACTCTCTCTTCTGGTAGAGGAATACGTCGTGTTATCATCTCTAGAAGGAGGACACCATAACTGAAGACATCCATTGAAGGTGAGTGTTCCCTTGGATTGGCAGCTTCAGGTGCTGAATAGACAGGATTACCAGGATTAGTTGTCGTGCCAATGAGAGGTTGAAGATTAGCTGATCCATAGTCTGCTACTTTAGCTCTCCATTCAACTCCCATTGGTTGAAGGAGTACATTAGCACTGCTGACATCTCTGTGTAGTATAGGATGAGGCTTGAAGAGATGAAGGTAATTGAGAGCACAGGCTACATCTAAACTGATGCTCAGTATGGCAGGATAGGCCAGTCCTCCAGTTTCTAATTCTTTTCTTAGGCTGGTTGGCATTAGCTCTGTCAGGATGATTGGATTACCCTCTGTAGTGGCTCCTATGAACTGAAGGAGGTTAGGATGACGTATTTTAGAAGCGATATTCATTTCACGAGAGAACAGTGATATGTTATATTCTGATATAATGGCCTCATGAAGTACCTTTGCAGCAACTTCCAGTCCATGAAAACGAGCTACTCTGACCTCTCCCCATCCTCCTCTGCCTAGAACCCTTTCTGTCATTCTAATATCATTTCTGCTAACTACCCAGGAAGATTCTCTCTCTTGTCTATCTCTCTCTCTTAGTTGCTGCTCTAGGCCTCTCTCTCTTTCTTGAGCTTGTTGAAGCTGTTGCTGAAGATTCTGTTCTATCTCCATGTCCTCTTGGATTTGCCTCTCTCTTTCTTGAAGTTGCTGGTCTTGCTCTCGAAGCTGCTCCTGAAAAATTTGCTCTCTTTGCTGGGCTTCTTGTAATTGCCTTTGAAGCTGTTGCTGTGCTCTCCTTGCTTGTGATTCCAGTTCAACTAGT
>NW_003546524.1:81274-85676 GCF_000090795.2 Amphimedon queenslandica
TCTGTGCTTGTTGCAACCATAGCAACCTTTTACCTTTGACAAGTTTATAAATGTACTGTATAGCGGAAAATTTTCGTGGCCCAAAAATTTCACGGATCCATTCAAAAATCAATTTCGTGGCTTAATTTTCTTGGTTTTCTACTTTTCGGCCATCTTGAACCGTATTAAATCAATTTTCGTGGATTTTACTTTCGTGGATTTTGAAAAAAAACGCAAAATCCATGAAAATTTTCCACTATACGGTATGTTGACCTTGTTTGTAGTAGATCTAAATTTACATTTACATGCCAATATGCTATACCAAGCAAAGAATGAATTTATACACATGCATGCATGATGCTAACATGTACATGTACCATAAATCCTTAAATAGAAGCCACATTCGAATAAACGCCAGGGTAGCAATACAATTTAACTATAAATACGCAGTACTAGCCTAGAAATGACTGTGTAGTCCAGTGGATAATGCCTGAAGTTGCAGAAGTCAAAAGAATGAGGTCACAGGTTCGAACCCCGCTCTGGGCCTAAGTTTTTTTAATATATTTTTTCGAGGTCCAAATACCATTTTAGGAAATAGACGCTCGGGCTTTTATTTAAGGAAATACGGTATGACAGTCAGAGCTCCTATCTTGCAAACAACTTTTGACTATTTTTCAGTACAATATGATGGGCCACAGGTTGTTCCTGCTTGTATAATTGTTTTCACCACCGCGCTATGCATTACATGTACAAGTACATTTAGGCTTATATAAATTATTTGAATGTCACACTTACACATGTATACATGTGTACATTTCTTCTATACATGATGTAGTGGAGAAAATAAGAATCAAGATGCCTTACCAACCAACCACCTACGCCCTTTACATAATGTTGGTGTGGCCACTGCAAACAAAAAATGGTGAATTACATGTCAGACAAGCAATTGAGTTTCTAACAGCACAAGAACATAAAGACTGTCTCGAGAAGCATTATATGATAAAAAGAACCTCTATAAGTCTCAATAAAAACTGAGCTATCCATGTACACATGTAAGGTGGTGAAAACAATTATAGGAAAATTTTACACTAATAAGCTTGTTCATATCTTTGGATGGTATTTTTGATCTTGTTTGGTTATTACACACAGTTTTCATTATATCATGCTTGTACATAAATGCAGGCCTCACTCAAGCTTGACATTCATACAAACAGACAAATGAATGTCACAAGTAATTAAGGGTTTCACCCAATTAATGTAATTACTTACTCAATTCAATTACTCTCATACTTCCTGAACATTCCGATCCTCTCTCACCAAATTGTATTGCCCAGTTAATGGATGGTGTCACATTCAACATTGAGAGAGAATGATGACATCTTTCACTGACAGCTAATGGCACAGACTACAAAAAACAAAATAATAATCACAAAAATAAACAAATGTAAAAATTTATGGGACTTTGCCAGAAAGCTTGAGACTTGTCGGTCACATCATGAAATATCATGACAAATTTACATAATTCTTGACTTCATAAAATATATCAGTTGATGCTTGAATACACACAGACCACAAGTGACTTATACGTAGATAATAATTAGAGGAGAGTGTCCTACTGTGCCTATACCCCCTGCTTCATCACATCGTAGAATTGAAGAGTCACATTCAGGATATTTTCAGTATTTTTGAGTAGTTATTCGAAAATAACTAGCAATAACTATAACTACTCAATGAAAATACAGAAGTATCCTGAATGTGACTCCTCAATTCTACGACGTGATGAAGCAGGGGGTATAGGCACAGTAGGACACTCTCTTCTAATTATTATCTACTCTTGGTATAACCTATACTTAGTCAATAGGGCTGGGAAAAGCCCCAATACATTAAATGACACTATCATGACAATTGCGGTACATGCTTAATATTAATTTGAGCTTGACTTACCAGTTTCTTCCAAATCCTCTTGTTTATATCATATATCCAAGAATCGTAGGCATAATATCCACCCACCACTAGTAAGTGTGGTCCTGAAGTACCATTAATCAATACACTGGTATGAGCACATCTCCCCTCAGGCCATTCTACTGATCCTCCTGGATTAGATATTTTTGATATATCCTGAAAAATAATACAATTGAGGTTAAAATGTATAAGCAACACCTCCCATACTAAGATATACACATGTACATGTACATGTATGTATTTCAAATACTCTTAAATATCATCGTACTATATAGTGCTTTAATTTTGTGGAGTTAAAATTTCATGGATTGATATAAATCAATTTTTTGCGGTAATAAATTTTGCAGATTTGCAATGTAAGTGTCATGCCTTTAATGGCAATTGAAATTTTAGCGGATCTTTAATTTTGTGGTTGCATACTAACCCGTGAAAGTAGCAAAAGTTTTGCTCCTCAAAAATAAAGCACTATAGGGTAGTTAATTATACTCATCACTGACATCCTGCTGAATTTAATAACATACAGTTTGTCACTCGTTCCATTAGCAGTGAAACCACCAAACAGTATAGCACTGTTGTTAGCTATTGATGTCAAAGTGAAGGCACTAATAGGAGGTGGTCTGTCTCCAGTAACAGTTGGAGAGATCCATTCACCTGAATGATAAATGACACATGCTACTTGTATATACATGTACACAGAATCGTCATACTAATATCACAGTTTCCCACAAATCATGCTACACGTAAGTGAGCTAAAAGGATACTTCATGAACTGACAAAGTACTACAATAAATTTTTATTAATAAATTTTACTCTTGTGACGCAAATTCTACTCTACATTGCATTTTCAATGTAAAAAAATTGTAAAAAATTAAAAACTTTAAAAATTGTAAAATATCCAATCTTCATTGAATTCAGCTCAAACTTTCTACACAACATAAGTACATGAATATGCATCAGGAAACATTATAAAATAGAGAATTATCTCCTTTTCAATTTGATGAAATTAGTACGTGGAATTTGGCTCAAACTTTAAGTAATTTTTTTTATTTGTAAAAATCCGATGTTAATCGGAATCAACTCAAACTTCTACACAACATAAGAATATGTATAGGCATCAGAAAATGTAAAAATAAAGAATTCTTTCCTAGTAATTTTTGGCAAAATTTGGCTTGACATCATGTAAAGTACATGTATATCCTCAAATAAATTAAAGCTGGGTAAAAATAAATTAGTAAAGGTTTGTAGAACTTTGTAAACAAAAAAAAACAAAATAATAATCACAATAATAAACAAACATAAAAATTTACGGGACTCAATTTACTTTTCAATTTACTGAAATTAGTACGTGGACTTTGGCTCAAATTTTGGAGCAACTTGTAAAATTCATAAAAAAATCCAATATTGATCGGAATTGGCTCAAACTTTCTACGCAACATAAGCACATCGTATATGCATTAGAATGTCATAAAACTTAGAATTCTCTCTTGGCCAATTCGGCCATGTACTATAATAGTAAATCAATTTAGAGCAAGTTAAAATTAGTTAACAAGAAGCTAAGCACTGTACCAAAACCAGTGATGTTGTAATTGTAATCTGTAATTGTAATTAATTACTAATGATTACTTTTTCAAAGTAATGGTAATGGTAATTGTAATTGAAAATATTCAAGTTGATGTAATTGGTAATTGTAATTAAAATTTTGTAATTGTAATTGGAAAATCAATTACTTCAGTACATGTAAATAGTGTGAATTTATGAAACTGACTGTACAATGTACAAGCATTTTGTTTGCTCTTTCATGTTCAGTCAAGTGTAAAATGCACTGATAAATGATCACATGACTTCAACTAGCTACTAGCTCCTGTTGAAAGAGTTTTTAGCCAGGCAGGAAAAATATTATCTGCAAACAGGTTTCGTTTATTACCAAAAAACTTTGAAAACCTTGTATTTTTAAAAGTTAATAAAAATCTATTGTAAAAGACACGTAATTGAGCTGTAATTGAGTGATTGTAACGATTACATTTTTGGTTACATGTGTCAATTAGTAATTGTAATTGTAATGATTACAGTAAATTCGATCAGTAATTCAGTTGTAATGATTACAATAAATCATGTAATTGCAACAACACTGACCGAAACCCTGTGGCAAAATCTGATTAAAATATACCGTATTTGCCTGATTAGAAGCCCGGGCATCTATTCATTAACAAGGGGAAAAAATTGTGTGAAAAGAAGAAAAAAAGTTGCCAAAAGATGGAATCGAACCCATGCCCCCTACCTCACCAGACTGCGCTTCAAGAGTTAAGCTATTTGGAACAATCTAAAGTTGAGGCTATCTAAATTGGCTATAATATGCGCATCTATAGTGAGAATATTTTAAGGATGGGCGTTTATTTAAACTGGGCTTCTAATCAGGCAAATACGGTACATGTACATGCAATACATACGTGTACTACATGCA
>NW_003546524.1:89088-96482 GCF_000090795.2 Amphimedon queenslandica
CTCTAAGTGACTTGTGTTCATCCTCTGCAATGATAATTAAAGGCATTACAGATACCTTCCTTACAGTTTGTCTAATTTTTGAAGTAAAATAATATTGATAACTATGGGTAAAGTTTGATTTATTGACTTGATACCTTCAATATTGTGGTTTTGTACCCTTTTTTAGAATACAAAAGAAATAATACCAGAATTAATTATTACCAACTATTCTATGCATTATTATGGAGGGCACGCAACATAAATGACTCCGATGACAGATTTGGTGACTGATTTATAATCAATTCAAAGTTTTTGCAAAGACCTTCGTTTTGTACCTTTTTCTTTACAGTTCAATGATTGGCACATTTAAATGTGATATGAAGGCAAAGCCTGATGTACACTTGAGGGCACGCACATACTTTAATGTATGTGACATAAACACAATTTGAGAAAAACCATTATGAAGTTGTACTATTCCATAATGTTTGATAATTTTCTTAATAACTCCTATTGTAAAATTGAAAATATTCCTATAAATAGAGAAATTATCATGGTATGGGTAACTAGCATTTCCTGCCGCGAACGGAAGTTTCCAATCCCTTTCATTTACTCTATTATCTATGGCGAGACGTACTAGTATAATATTACCATACAATTGCATGTAGCTACATTAGTATTGTACCATATGGCATGTATGTTTAACTTATTACTGAATGAGCCAATGGCATATTTAAAGTTTAGTAGAAATGGAAATTTTAACCCCATCAATGGGTCGAATGAGTTTACTGTAACTTTTAAGTGGCATAAACTATAGCTACATCATAAAATAATTTATTATTGATGACACATATTGTATCACTAAAATAGTTAAAAGTACAGTAGTTAAAAAATAATACAGATTAATAAGGAGCACCAAGAACACAAACTGTTATTTAAACTAATATAAAATCAAACCCTTATTGTTAAGATTGTCACATTCATGTTGAATCAATTACATATTTCACTTGGTGCAAAAATGCACTTGGTACTTCTTATTTTTGGAACATGAGCACAGACACAAATAATTGGCAGGACATCTTTGATTAACAATTGCCAAAATAAACCACTTAAATGTCATTTAGGGTGGTCAACCTAACAACTAACAACTGTATAATAGTTCTTCCCTAGACCTCTGTACTACACAGTACTTTAGTCTCTAGCAGTTACATCTTCACTGGTTACTTATATGTCTGAATTGCATTGCCAGACCCATGCAATATTCTATAGTGTCAGTGATAGAAAAGTGAGTTATACCAATTAACGACTGCATGGGAGTTGCTTAAGGAATTCTAAAATTTGTGTAAGTCTTAAAACTGGGTATATTTTTATAGTTTCCTGATTAAGTAATAAGTATATACATCTACATGCATTCCTGTTCAGTGTGAGTAGATATTGTTATGATTTGTAGCTTCTTTATTAAAGAAGCCATCCACTTGTCCTTAATACACATACAATATAGCCTCTTCATTAAGGATAGATACCATTGAGCTCAGAGCTATATACCTGTCCCAGACCTGTCCTTAGCTCAGGGTATCATTATTATTTTACAATAATAAGGATACACCAGCATGAAATGTTGTTTAAGAACAAATAAAATGTAGTAATCTGTGTATGTGTGTGTGCCTTTCCTCATGACTGGTTGCTATGTATTACTATCATAACTTGCTTTAATTACATTACAGAAGTACGGCAGTTCTGTTGCTTCTTTAATTCTTTCTAGATCACTTACAGCTTGATTGCTCTTCCTTTCTGTTCTTTGTTTCTTACTTTCTTCCTACATTTATCTTTCTTATCTTTCTATCTGCAGACACTCTTGTAATGGCAGCCAAACCGTCTCGGTCTGGTCTCCTCAAACTGGCTGAGGAACAGCTCACCTGTCCTGTGTGTCTTGACCGTTATATCAATCCTAAGACTTTACCTTGTCTACATTCATTTTGTCAGCACTGTCTGGAGGGATTGCCACTGGATAAGAAGAATGAGACCTATTACCTTTTTTGTCCCACTTGTCGTCATTGTACTGTGTTACCAGAAGAAGGAGCAGGAGCTTTTCCTGTGGCATTTAATATCAACAACCTCAAAGATATGCACAGTTTAATGAAAAAGACCCCGAATTCTCAAGGGGCCACCCCTATATGTACTGACCATGGAAGGCCTTTGGAGTTCTTTTGTGGAACATGTGATGAAGTAATCTGTTCTCACTGCTCAGTTCGTAATCACAAACATCATGAATGTGAGTTAATCACTGACAGTTATACTAAACAATGTCAAAAGTTAAGAGAATGTTTATCACCAGTTGAAGGAAGAAAGGAAGCACTCAAAAACGTTTTATCTTTATTAACAGAGAGAGAGGGTGAGATTAGAGAAAGAGGAGAAGGAGTCTTGGAAGAAATACATAAAATGGTAGAGGAAATGATTGCTGTTCTTCATCAGTCAGAGAGGAAACTGGCTGAGCAGGCAAGAAGAGTCACTGATGCTAAACTAAAGGTGCTTTCAGTGCAGATCAAAGCAGCAGAAAAGAGTTTGAGTCTTCTTGAGGATGTTGAAGACTATGTGGAACTGAGTCTGAAGACAGGTACTCCTCAACAAGTCCTGAGGTCCAAGAAACAGATGATGGAGCATATGAGTGAAGTTACTGCACAGATCAATGTGGAGGAGTTATATCCAAATGAAAAAGCTGACTTTATATTGAGCAAAGATATCAAATCACTACATCACATTGGAGATATCGTGACATATTCATCTACTGCACTACAGCAGTGTAGAGTGAAGAGAGTTGGCTTCTTTCAACGCTTTCCAAAAAAGAAGACATTTTTGTTTTCACTATCAATGGAGGCACAAGATTCATCTCTTTTGTCTGTTCCTCTATCTTCTCTCAGGTGTAGTCTAGTACCAGTTGGTAAAAGTGATCAACCCATTCACACTACAGTCACTACCAGCACTGATCCTGGAGTGTATAGGATACAGTGTAACCCTTTAACTAGCGGTACTCATACAGTAAAAGTACAAATATATGATGTACAACTTAAAGATACCTCAATAGTCATCCCATTCAATCCTTACCTTGATAAAATCACTCCAGTATACACTATACCAGAGATTAACTGTCCTTGGGGAGTTGCTGCAAGTTATAATCATGTCATAGTGACTGAGTTTAATGGTAAATGTGTAACAATACTAGATAGAAAAGGAAAGAAAGTGACATCATTAGAGGGAAGCTGCGATGCTACGTTTTTGGTCCCTCGTGGTTTAGCCATTACTACAGACAAATTTATTCTTTTGTCTGATAAAGACAACATTCAAAAGATAGACATGGATGGATACCATACAGCATCAGTTGGTGAGAGGGGCACTGAACCACTACAATTTCAATTTCCTGCTGGTATAGCCATTTCTCCTATAACAGAACAGGTTTATATTGCTGATTGTAATCATCGTATACAAGTCTTGAATTCTGATCTAACCTTCTCTCATTCATTTGGCAGTGAAGGATCAGCCAATGGACAATTTATGTTTCCTCTAGAGATTGCTCTTGACAGTCAGGGGTTAGTGTATGTAGCTGATTGCAATAATCATCGCATTCAAAAGTTTTCTCCAGATGGAAAATTTTTGGCTCAGTTTGGTACAAAAACATTTGGTGCTGGAAAGCTTAATAGTCCATATGGTATAGCAATAGACACTGCAGGTACTGGTCTAGTGTATGTTAGTGAATGGGGCAATCATCGCATTTCTGTCTTCACTAGTGAGGGTGAGTTTGTTACTAAGTTTGGAAAGGAAGGGAGTAATATCGACCAGTTTAAAAACCCTAAAGGATTGACATTTGATAAAAATGGATTTTTGTATATTTGTGATTCTGGTAATAACCGACTTGTTGTTTATTGAATTTTGTTGTTTAATTTCCAGGCATAATATTTTAGTATTATTTCATTGCTAGTTTAGTATATTTTATCTAGTTATCATCAACATGACTGTGTCAGTAACATTATTTTTATTATTATTAATTTGTATTGTTGCTATTATAATATCATGATACTCTTAATTTTTGAAAATGAAAAAATTATTACAAATATCAAATTCCCATCAAATCTGGGAAATTTACAGCCCTTAAATATTCTCACAGCATGGTTGCCTTTTTCATAGATTGCTCCCAGGCAATTGCATGAACAATAGATATGTTCATGACACTTACAATGTCAACTGTTTAATGTTGTTAAATTGTTGTAAATTTCACTGTGGTTAATTTTATTGTACGTACATATAATTGTACTTCATGCTATTTTCAGTTTGGCTATTATGTTAGGTTAATAGTATAATAAACAAAAAGTACATCAATAAAATAATCAAATGATACTGATAGTGTATACACATCATATTTGTATTGCTAAGAGTTAAAAGTGCAGTTAACAAAAAGATAAGGAGCACCAAGAGCACAAACTGTTAATTGTACGACCATGCTTCTTGATCAATCATTGATAACATCATTTGTTTCATTCTCAAGAGTCACTCTGTGCCGCTTATATTCATCTTCTTGTTCCATGTATCTCTGATAATGATCATCAACTATCTGAACAATATTAACTTCATTCTCTCTCACACAATACTTGTAATGTTTAGCTAGTATCACAAACACTACCAGTATAAGAAGCTGGAAAGCACAACGTATTGCTATTATATAATAGTATGTTTTTTTAGACAAAAGTGTTAACATAAAACCAATTATAGTTCCAATTCCCAGTGATGAATAACAGAGTCCAACCATCATTCCTCTCATGTATTCTGGAGACTGTGCTACTGTAAACTCAAGTGAAGTGGGATAAATAAGAAAACATGTAATCCCAAGTAGTATGTCTTGAATCATTAGTAGAAATTCATATGAGGCAAATATATAAACTAATAATTGAGTGATGCAACTTAAAAAAGCAAAAACAAGACCAGCACCCATTCTAATAAGCATACTGGGTATATACTTGTGGAAGCAACCACGAATGATGAACTGATAAATGAAGATTAAGAGTAGAACAACGATTTGATATGTACCACCATAAGCAAATATGATACAATGGACTGAGGGCTTACTCAATGAACATTTGCCTTGAGACTCCTGCCCTGATGAAAATAGAGCAGAACTGAATCCAATTGCAGCAATAAATATTGGTAAAATACGAAAGAATGTCTTCACATCTTCTACCTCTTCCTCTGTGAATGGTCCACCATATTTATCCTTACCCAGGTCTAGTCTTGAAGGAGCCTCTTCCTCCCAGTAGGTAAGAGCACTACGATTCTCAGGATACTTGTGCTTCCTGGCATAACACAATACTCTAACTATCAGTTTGACTGGATTCTTAATCAGTGATATGTTCTCCAGTTTGTGTTTAAATAATGAATGAAATACAAGTATCAGAGACACTGCTACTCCTGACGTTATAATAAAGAGTAAATATGCAGTTACAGTATCAAGTAATGATAACCAGTTACTTAGCACCCATGCAGTTGGATAAGCAGCAAAGTTCCAGTATGTAATAGTACTTAATTCATTAGCTGATGCTCCAATTAACTGATCAATGTTATATTGAATAATATTAGCAGCAAAAGTAATGTAACCAATGCCATTAATTATGGAACCAGGCAGAATCCACTTCTTCCCCATAAACCCACCGTAACAACTGTTTAGTATAACCAAAATTCCAGTTATAATCTATGATAAGAAACAAAGGTTCACACCAATTGTTACTGCCCTGTATCTTCCTATACGCACATCAGTTACTAGTCCAATGAAAGGAAACAATATGTATGTAAAAGAGGAAATATCTCCAAGACTTCCAAGATAGGACTGATGATCAAATAAAGCTGAATGATGCTGTTCCTGTTCTATCTACATGCACTTACTTTTCTCTCGTATACTAAACTAGTACGTACTATTGTTATTGTACTACACAAGCATGAGGTAACTCTTCACTGTAGAAATGAGTCAGTAAGATCAGTCAGTTTATGGTATGAGAATCCTAATGTTGAATATGCTAAAGGGAAGCATGCTGGACTATTTGGATTTGCCCTATTGGTGACTGTTTTTTTGTCATACCATACACACTGTTCCTTTTATGTCATCCAGTACTTGAGAAGTATTTGTCACATTTTAAACTGTTTAAGAGCTTGAGTCGCTTCAAGCCTATTATTGATGCTTATAGTGGTCCAATGAAAGATGAGTATCGGTTCTGGCCTGGTCTACTCCTAGTGGCTAGGATACCAGTACTTTTAACTGTCACCTTTTTGAAGAATGAATCACGTGTCTTGCTATTGGCAGTAGCAGCTATTATCCTCTCCCTTGGTTTTATCTTTGGTGGTGTGTACAGAAAGAAATTGAAAAATATCATTGAATTTTGATTCCTATTAAACTTGTGCATCATGGCTTCTTTATCTATAGCCTTTACTGATGAGAGTAAAGTATTGATCTGGTACAATACTTGTTTATCTGTTTTTATTTTTAGTTTTATTTTGATTGTTGTTTATCATCTTTACCTGCAGTTATCACATATGAAATGTTATGATGCTCTAATTAAGAAGTTATTCAAGAAACAAGATGAAGATGATGGCCCACTTTTAGATGTAACCGAATCACATCTAACTGTTGATCAACAGATGAGAGAAATAGTTCCAAGTTCTACTGATTTTAGACTCACTGATAGTCGTGAATCAGTTGTTGATTTGTTTTAAATTTTTTAATGCTGCGAGTTTTAATTAATCATACAATAATTATTATTTTTAGCTATAATTAGTTTTAGAAACTAATTATTTAGAAAGTTAAATTTTTATCTACATATTTCTTGTTTCTTTTAAAATATTTTTTTCTCTTTTTTGATGATGTTTCTACTTTTGCAATAAAACTATAAACTACATTAGCAATACAAGGAGGATCAACAAATATCCTATCCTCCCCATGGTCCCTGCTATCTCTAGGTATAAATATACCATTAGCAATACTCACTAACAGTCAAACCAACTTATCTCTTGCTAATGTTGTTTAAAATACAAGTACAATACATTGCTAGTACATATGTACCAATACATGTATGTACATGTACATGTAACAGGTGTAGTCCATGGGTGAATGGTCCATGCCATATATGGCATATGTGGCTTAAGACCAGTTTCTTGGTATCCCTCTTTGTGTTTAGTGCTATATGGTAAACACACCATTGGTAACATGTTTCTATAGATTTCAGTAAACACTGCAGGTAAACACCAGTAAAACACAGGTAAACACAAGTATAAACACCAGTAAATGCTAGTAAAAACAAGTAAACATCAGTCAACACAAATGAACACTGGTAAACACATGTAAACAAAGGTAAAGACCAGTAAACACAGATAAAAACAGTAAT
>NW_003546524.1:96492-100650 GCF_000090795.2 Amphimedon queenslandica
CAGTAATCACAGGTAAGAACAAGTAATCACAGGTATAAACACAATTAAGTAATTAAAGGAAACAGTGTCAAAACCAAATGTCAAAAGGGGTAGGACTTATGCTGTGCCAGCATACATACACCAGTAAAATTGTTTGTGTGACAGAGTCTACTTTATATATATACTAAACACAATTATGTTTGTAAACACTAGTGTCATTATATATTTAATGTATGAATGATAACCATGTGTGGTACTTTGTGTTTGAATACTTTATTCCTCTAGCCAAGTATTGTGAATTTGTGAAAATTGTAACTCAAATTATTGGACAAAAATCAATTGATATTGAAAAAATAATTACTGTGTTGAAACGAAAACAGAAACAATGTAGCCATTTGAGGCTGGATTGACACTGTACCATTTGTCTGGCTGTAGGATGTTCACAGCTACCTTTTAAGCACTTTCCCTCCTTTTGTTGTCTTCTTTTTGGTTTAGTTTAGCTATATTCAGTTGGAAAGATATAATACTTTTCCCTCAATCCAATTTGTAGTAAATTAGATCTAGTGGTAGTGTTTAAACTATCCTCTGTTACTTTACCTATGATGAATGATACCATACTTTTTGCTGGAGAACTGATAAAATCTTCAGCATTTTTTGTTACCGAAGCTTCTCTCAAACATAAATGTTAGTGCTAATAAGTAACCTTAAAGTCCCATTTAGTTTACAGTTTACACCCAAACACTGAAACGCAACATGCATTTATATAGACAATAATCAATGAATAATTGATAAGTTCTGCATCATGTGAGTCAGCACACTACAGCACCTTCATCACTGTTAGCTGCTGCTTCTTTCACAAAAGCAGTACCTTCATCTAAATTGCCCAATTAGCATGAAAAGTTGAGAGTAATGTATAAATACATGTATTCTTATGTACATGATGCATTATTTTTACCTGCTGATGATGCCCATCAGTTGTCACTACCAATGATTAAAGTGTAATGGCGGGTTTTGTGCAATTTGATCTTACAGTAAGTATAGAATTTATCACATGTACCCATACCTTTGAGGTGTATATCAGTAATATAAGACACTTGTCTCAATCTTCAATTCCCTTATTCCTATCACTCTATTAGTCCATTGGTACAGTGAGTGTGTGTTGTAGTGTACTAGTAGTTACTGGTAAAACCACAAATAAAAACAAATCATTACTAGTACTAGTATAAAGTCACTGTACAAAGTATATATACAGAAACCAGTTAAATGAATTACAACCAACACTAATCATTCCTAGAACCACATAAAGTCTCTATACATACATTTGTAGTACTGGTACCTGTACTTATTACAGGCACCGAATGCCATTAGAATGACTACTACATTGTACATGTACTATACTACTTTTAAGAATTTTGAATTACGATGTGTCAAATTTCCTTATTTGGAGGAAGATGAGTAGCCCATAAAAGTTTCTTGTAGCTTAAATAGTTTGAGTTCATATGCCAGTTGTACCAGTCAGTAGTCAGTCCAGACAGCAGCTATGTCTCTCCTGTTAGTGGTTGTTCTCTTATTCTTCAGTAGCTCCTGCAGTGTCTCCTCTGGTCAGTATTATGTGTCTGATGACTGCAGTTCTGTTACTCAGTCACCTTGTAATCCTTTATCAGTGTATGCTGGGAATATGTCTCAATACAATAACACCATCTTCTACTTCATTGGAACTACTAACATTGAATATTATGTTGTTACCATGACTGCAGTAAGGAATATTACTCTACATGGACTAGCACAGTCTCCTAGTATTAACTGCAAGAAGAGAGTTTATGGCATCAATGGAGCTACCATTTCCTTCTATTACAGTCATCATGTCATTATTTCTAACTTATCATTTACTGATTGTCCAGTGGAGGTTGATTCATCTAACAATATTACAATAACTAACTCTGTTTTTGCCTTAAGGACTGCCGGTTATTTAAGCTTATCTAATGCTTTTGATGTTAAGGTATCATCAGTTACCTTTATTGGCTGTAATCTGATTATTGAGTATTATCCTCTTCCAGCATGTAGCAGTGAATTACTCCATTACTCATTGATACTGACTAATGTTACCTCTACTGCTGGCAATCAAATTACACTAGGAATGAATCATGGTACCTCATACAATATATCAATCATTTTTGATCATGTTCAATACTACACTAACTATATCTTGAATATTTTGTTTGGAGGTCTTTTTAATTTTTTTATCACCAACTCATCATTTAAAGATGTTAATTATGGTCCTGGTTTTCCTATTGAAATTAATGAAAAGTCAAAATCAAATGATTGCACATATCCTGGTGTTCAATTAACTTCTATTTTGGTACTTAAGAATTGTCAAATTTATAATAATAAAGAAGAATTGAGGATCATTAGTAACGAGTATTTACTAAAAGCAGTAAACTATCACATTATCATTAAATCATGTTTGATATATGACAATACAAATGAAGGATTATATGTTGATGCAGCATTTTTGAGATTCCTTCAAATTGAGATAACAGATACTGAACTTATTGGAAATAGAGGAAATAAGATAATGAACAGTAATGCTATTAGTCTCAGTAATGTTACTGTTGCTAACAGTACCTATACAGGATTGAGTCTTACAGCATCATTTGTAACAATTAGTAATAATTTTATATTCAAGAACAATACTGGAGTAGTTGGAGGAGGATTAGCAATAAATGACTCATCACGATTGATAGTATCATCATCAGCTAACTTGGAGTTCATTGATAATCATGCTTCTTATAAAGGAGGAGGGATCTATGCCGAAGAGTCATCAGATACTGACATAATATTAATAGCACCATACATACCTCTTACATTAATAAATAATACTGCTGGACTGGTTGGTGGTGATATGTATGGGGTATACAGTATGACAGAGAATCAGTTTAACTTGACAAACCCAAACATTTGTTCAACAGGCATTTCAATGGAGGCATGTTTTTGTGATCCTCATGATGCTACTAGTTATGAAAACTGTTTACCGGAATACTATGGAGGTTGTCAACACATTTATCCAGGTCAAGCATTGAAACTTTATGTGACTTTGTTTGGTTATGATTACTCTGGATCAGACACCCCCACAGATGGTACAGTACAAATACGGTTCTTAAACACTAGCAGCTTGCTCAATCAAACATACATTCCCAATACCTGTTCACTGATTGAATACACACCTAAACTGACTCAAACAGGATACAAAGTATATGGCTTACAATTAGAACCGATCAATATTGACACCAAAATTTTTTCTTGTTTCGATGTTAAAGAGTGTCCCATTGGTTTCAGTATAAGCAGTTCACAAGGTTCCTGTACTTGTAGTCAAAGTGTTTCAAGAGAGAATGTCACATGTGATATAAATACTCTAAACATTACACACAATGGTCTACTGTGGATTGGAACATATCATACCACTACACCTTTCAATGCTAATGCAACCAATCCTAATGCATGCATTATCAATGAGGACTGTCTCCTCTATTGTTCTCCTAATCCTGTTACCTTCAAGTTGAATTACACTCTTACTCAATGTGTGGATAATAGAGGACACAGAATATGTGGATCATGTACAGAGGGATACAGTCTACTAATGGGATCACACAAGTGTGAACAGTGTCATGATAATTACATGATGATAGCTTGGATTGCTCTGTTTGCAGTGATGGGTGTACTACTTGTGGTTCTAATGATCGCTCTCAATTTAACAGTATCAGTGGGTACACTCAATGGTCTATTGTTCTATGCTAACATTGTCAAGTTATACGAGCCAGTCTTTTCAAGGAAAGGAGCATTACCAGTCTTGAGTCAAGTCATATCATGGATTAACTTAGACTTTGGGTTTGAGATATGTTTTTACAATGGTATGGACAGTTATGCTAAACAATGGCTCCAGTTTGCTTTCCCTCTCTACCTGTGGATCATTATCGTTATCATTATACAATTGTGTAGGAGATATGGTAAGATATCAAGACTGATGGGGTCTCATGCTGTTCCTGTTCTATCTACTCTTACTTTTCTCTCGTATACTAAACTAGTACGTACTATTTTTATTGTACTACACAAGCGTGAGGTAACTCTTCACTGTACAGATGAGTCAGTAAGATCAGTTAGTTTATGGTATGAGGATCCTAA
>NW_003546524.1:102037-109329 GCF_000090795.2 Amphimedon queenslandica
TATACTGTAAGACACTGCATCCTCCAATCAATAATGATAATAATAATAATAATAATAATAATAATAATAATATACTTGATTAATTTGAAGGTCATCCATTAGTTGTCTGGTATGATCACTGTCACTTGTCATTATTTTATTGGAAAATAATTTTGAAGGAGAACCTTGAGCAGTACACACTAACTCAACCTGAGGAGAGAGTGAGAGAGAGGGGGAGAGGGAGAGGGAGAGAGAGAGAGAGGGAGAGAGAGAGTCAGAGAGAGGGAGAGGGAGAGAGAGAGGGAGAGAGAGAGAGATCGAGGGAGAGAGAGAGGGAGAGAGAGAAGGAGAGAGAGAGAGAGAGAGAGAGGGAGAGGGAGAGAGAGAAAGAGAGGGAGAGAGAGAGAGAGAGAGAGAGAGAGGGAGAGGGAAAGAGAGAGAGGGAGAGAGAGAGAGAGTCACATGCACAGTATATAGTTAGTTCACATACTTTATGATCATAAAGTGTATCTATTAATGTAATGAATGGTCTTCCTTGAGTCCTCATTTGGTTAGTAATGCATGGAATATCTTGTGTGAATATTGTATTGAATACTTTACGTATTTCAATGTAATCAGCAGCACTTAGAGGCTATAGCAAACCAAAAAAACAAATAATAACAACAACAACAATAATAATAATAATAATAACAACAAATTAATAATAATAATCTTCAATTCCCTTATTCCTATCAGTCTATTAGTCCATTGGTACAGTGTGTGTGTGTGTGTTGTAGTGTACTAGCAGTTACTGGTAAAACCACAAATAAAAACAAATCATTACTAGTACTAGTATAAAGTCACTGTACAAAGTATATATACAGGAACCAGTTAATTGAGTTACAAACACTCATTCCTTGAAGGATGACCCATATACACTTGTCTGGACACCTACACATGGTAAGAGTAGCCATGTACGTACTATAAAGTAACTGTACATGCATACATGTAATAGAAATACTGTACTATACTGCATACTATTTTACTGGTAAAACCACATACATGTACATGTAGTATACTACAGGAACCAATTATACATGTAAATGGAAAAACAATTACAGTCAAACCTCTCTAAGATGGACACCTATGGGCCAGCCATCACTGTCCTTTATATGGAGGTGTCCTTAAATCGAAGGTTATCCCATGCTAATCAGACCAGAAAATTCTCCACTTTCTTGATGTGCGTTAATTAGAAAGTCCATTGCGTGGGCCATGTCCATCTGTTGGAGGTTAATTTGTACACGTGTAGATGTGTGTGGACAGTAAATCTCGTCCGTTATACAGGATAGAGAGGTTCCGCTATACAGAGGTTCTTTTATACACTACCCAATGGCCTTATGGCCGGGACAAGAGCAACTGTACGCTATAGAGAGGTGTCCGCTAATTGGGGGTTCGTTATAGAGAGGTTTGACTGTACAACCACATCTTATACTATACTACTAATGTACTAGTACAGTATATAGTTCCTCTTTTGAGAGATCACCCTTGGGTTATGGGAAGTGTTATTCTTACAAGATCTGGTTTTTCACCCAGGGGGTGGGGGGTTGGGGGGCACTCCCTTAGTACATGTACATCACTTACTCTGTTACAAAGCTCATCAAAGTGGAAATATGCCAAGTCAGCACACGACTGGTCTATGAGTAGCTCTCGCCCTAAAAACTTTAACTTGGTCCGTGAAATAACTAAAAGAAGAGAAAGGGAATTAAGAAGGAAGGTCTGGGCCAGACTTCAGTTTCAGTTAGTGGGATAAGGTTAATTCTGAGTTTAATGAGCATAATTTTGTCCTACCCATCAAAAAAATGAGTGAATTATTGGTCATAATGCTTAACTTATCATCTTATAGTACATTTACATGTACATTGTGTGTGTGTGTGTGTGCGTGTGTGTGTGTGGTTACAAACCTTTTCCTTCCCTTTGACAGAGTTCAGTAAATAATTGAAACAATTTAGAATTATTGATAGTTGAATTAGGACTGGACAGAAGACACACATGTACAGTACAAGAAAGAGAAACAACAAGAAATAAAGCCATTGATTCATTAATTGCTACTGACTTACACTAAGTACACTCCTTCAGATAATAATAACTTCTTCCTGTAATCAATTGAATCCAGTTGGATAACAGTACAATGATTATGATCCTACATAAAAATGAATATTTATTAATAATTAATAATAATAATGTGTACATGTACCTTTAGCACATCAATAAATGGGAGAAATTTACCCCTCTGTAGACCATTTTTATATAAATCTAACAATGATAATAAATAACAACAACAACAACAACAACAACAATAATAGTAACAACAACACATGTACATGTATATCAGTACATACCTTCAGGGTGTCTGTTGGAAGTAGCTACAACAGTCACTCCATTATTAAATAATAATGTGAAGAGACTTTTAAGTATCATAGCATCAGTGATATCAGTAACCTAATGATGAAGGATGGACCATCATACATTGTGTGTACATATGTAGAGAAGGAATGGAGGAATATAAAGGAATGGGTATAATTATTATTAGGAGAGAAGGAGAAGGTATTGACTGAATACTAACTTGAAATTCATCAAAGCACAATAGTCTAACATTAGTAGCAATGTCACTGGCCACATGACCAATAGGATCATACAGTCTAACTGATGATTACTGATCTACCTGATGATGACTTTGGTAGTAACTGTTTGAAAGAATGGATCCCTTTATAAGGAGAGAGGGATCACATAGCATAAGGACATCAATATGTATCAGATAATGTAATAAAAATTTGGGGTGATTTCGGAGTCATTTTGGAAAAACCATGGGCTATATAGCCTTGGGCATTTATCAGAATTTTGGAATTTTCTTAAAATGGTTGTAACTTGAAAAATATTTGTCAGAATCAGCTCAAACTTTCTACACAGCATAAGTACATCAATATGTATCAGAAAATGTAATAAAAATTTGGGATGATTTTGGAGCCATTTTTCAGAAAAAATCATGGGCTATATAGCCTTGGGTATTTTTCCAAATTTTGCCATTTTCTTAAAATGGCTGTAACTTGAAAATTTGAAGTCAGAATCAGCTCAAACTTTCTACACAGCATAAGTACATCAATATGTATCAGAAAATGTAATAAAAATATTGGGTGATTTCGGAGCCATTTTTCAGAAAAAACCATGGGCTATTATAGCCTTAGGTATTTTTCAGAATTTTGCCATTTTCATAAAATGGCCGTAACTTGGAAAACTGAAGTCGGAATCAGCTCAAACTTTCTACACAGCATAAGTACATCAATATGTATCAGAAAATGTGATAAAAATTTGGGATGATTTCGGAGCCATTTTTCAGAAAAAACCATGGGCTATAAGCCTTGGGTATTTTTCCAAATTTTGTCATTTTCTTAAAATGGCCGTAACTTGAAAATTTGAAGTCGGAATCAGCTCAAACTTTCTACACAGCATAAGGACATCAATATGTATCAGAAAATATAATAAAAATTTGGGGTGATTTCAGAGCCAATTTTTTGAAAAAACCATGGGCTATAGCCTTGAGTATTCTTTGAAAATTGGTCTATTTTTAAAAAGACCACAAATTCAATTTTTAAAAATCACCTCAAAATTTCTACACATTTCTACTGTACACAAGTACATGTGTATACATTATTATTGGTAATTTCACAGTCACTGAAGTAGTGGGCCTGCCTTACTGACAGTAGTGATAAATGGTATTACCACATAGAGTATAGTGATCATCATATAGAATATGAAGAGTCCATCATTGGTAGGATCATTCAGTGACAGATATGATAAATGGAATATATAAGTGAACACAACTCCACAAGTAACAGTCCTAGCTGGGAATGAGGAGGTCTTATCACTGCACCCCTGAGAAGGAGAGAGAGAGAGAAAAAATGAGTGCTTTAATGCTATACCTTAATAACTGTGCATGTACTGCTATTGTCAGTATTAATGGACATTGCATATTGGGGGCTTGGTCTACTAACTTTAGCTGATATTAATAGTTATTGATTTGTACGCGTACGAGTAAAATAAAAATCCACCAAAATAAAAATCCGTCACTTTGAGCCATTATACACATGCTCAAAGGCACATGGCCACAAATTCGCTAATCACCAGAATTTAACAATTCGCCAAATTTAACTCCCTCCAAAATTTTCTTCTATACAATAAAATCTCTTGCTTAAGATGCTAATATTAAACTATTACAACACATGATAGTTAATCATTACATTACTTAATAAATATTTAATTTCATTACATACTATCTTAGCCCTGTTGATCATGTATGGTCTGAACCTCCACAGTAGTCTCTTTGGTACTTGTGATATTATTAATAAAACAATTGACTGACATAACACTGACAGTACAGCTCTATCCAACCCAACATATATTAATAAATATGGAAGAAATGCAGCAACTTCAACTGAGAATATTGCTAGGAGAGAGAGAGAGAGAGAGAGGAGAAAGGAAGATATTAAAGAGTACATGTACATGCATTGATTAAAGCCGGATTTACAAGGTTACACTAGTCCTGACGCTACACTGATGCAGGAGTTGAATTTAGTTCGACTCTAGCATAAAAAGGTCAAACCACCCACGCTTTTGATTAAAATTTGACGGTATGTTGGCCTAGTGTCATATTATAAACCTGCCTTTATGCTACTGAATACAAGTACATGTACATTTAAGACAGTAAGACAGTATGGTACTGACAGTTATACCCCAAAATGTACCCTTAAAATTACAGGGCCGCTATATGATTAAGACTAAGTACATTTAATATATGTACATTGGTACATGATGATCATTACCACTGATTGCTCTAGAGATGGTGATGGCCAGTGGAGAATAGATGGACAGTACAATCTCAATAAGGAGGTCATCAACAGGACATAACTTATCATCTATCAACTCAGGAAATAAATGAAGGCCTATAAACATATTTCTACCATGCCTAGTTGCAATTGACCAATCAGATTGCTTGATTTTAGGTTCATAAATAACTTATTTACCACTAGGGGGTTTGATAAGTAATTTCCCTGGTAATAGCTAGGGGGTTAATAAGGTAATAGGAGGTTAATAAGTTTGCCCGGGAGGTTGATAAGTTTGTCTGGGAGGTTAATAAGTTTGCCCGGGAGGTTAATAGTTTGCCCGGGGGAAATTACATATTACATGTAACCTCCTGCTAAAAATAGGCATGCATGCCATGCTGTTGCTAAGTGTTGCTAAGTAAACTAGTTGTTTATTTTAGTACATGGTAGAAGTTGGTTATACAACTCTGTGTCGGTATCTATGGCCTTATCATACCTCAGGCCTACGGCCCTTGGTATGATAAATGCCATAGATACCTCACCTCGTTGTATAACCTATACTTATCATTATTATTTATTATTAGTCTTAGCATTAATCTAATATTAGTATTATTAGTTTTTGCATTGTTACTCTTAATTCCTGAGAATTAAAGTAATATAATATCAGCTTGGTCCCACAGCCCCTAAATATTTGCATTGTTGCCTTCTTACCCAGACACTTGCACAAACAATAGATAGATCTATGTTCATGACACTTACAATTACTGAATGCTCCTATGAATGGCAAGATAAGAAACTGAATGACAACTGTTTACTGTTACTAATTTGTTGTAACTTTCACTGTGGCTAATTTGTATGCTTAATTGTACTTCATACTGCTTTTAGTTTGGCTACATGAGTTAATAAACTAAAACTACATCAATAAAATGATCAAAAGATAATTACTGATCATATTTGTATTGCTAAAAGAGTTAAAGTTAAAGTACAGATAACAAGAAGATAAGGAGCACCAAGAGGACTAACTGTTAATTGTACGACTATCAAATCAAATCTTTGTCAAGTCTGCATTTTTATCTAATCATTAATTACATAATTTTTTTCATTCTCAAGAGTCACTTTGTGCCGCTTATATTCATCTTCTTGTTCCATGTATCTCTGATAATGATCATCAACTATCTGAACAATATTAACTTCATTTTCTCTCACACGATACTTGTATCATTTAGCCAGTATCACAAACACTATAAGTATAAGTAACTGGAAGACACAACTTATTGTAATTATGTAATACCATTTTTTAATCAAGAATAACAACATGAAAGCAATTATGCTTCCAATTCCCATTGATGAATAACACAGTCCAACCATCATTCCTCTCATGTATTCTGGAGACTGTGCTACTGTAAACTCAAGTGAAGTGGGATAAATAAGAAAACATGTAATCCCGAATAATATTTGTCGAATTATTATTAGAAAATCATATGAAGCAAATATATGAACAAATAACTGAGTGATGCAACTTAATAAAGCAGAAACAAGACCAGCACCCATTCTAATCAGCATACTGGGTATATACTTTTGGCAACAACCACGAATGATGAACTGATAAATGAAGAAAAGGAGTAGAACAGCAATTCGATATGCACCATCATATTTAAATATGATATAATGTACTGAGGACTTATTCATTGCTTTGCCTAAAGGTATCCATAAAAATAGAGCAGAACCGAATCCAACTACAGCAATGAATAATGGTAACATACGAAAAAATGTCTTCACATCTTCTACCTCTTCCTCTGTGAATGATCCACCATATTTATCCTTACCCAGATCTAGCCTTGAAGGAGCCTCTTCCTCCCAGTAGGTCAAAGCACTACGATTTTCAGGATACTTGTGCTTCCTGGCATAACACAATACTCTAACTATCAGTTTGACTTGGTTCTTGATCAGTGATACATTCTCCAGTTTGTGTTTAAATAATGAATGGGATACCAATATAAGTGAAAGGGCTACTCCTGTTGCTATAATAAAGAGTAAATCTGCAGTTACAGTATCAAGTAATAACGAGACACCTACGGTGCATGGCCTCGCCCCTATAGCTGCTATGGTGCATGCCCGCACTTCAATAACTGTTTGATTATCAGCATGAAGAGAGTCTGCTCAACACTAACTTCCTACAGTTGCACTTGCTCTTGAATACCTGCAGAAGTAGCAGCACTGCAGCACATATATGCAAGCAGCTCCAGCCCCTCCCATGCATGTAGATTGAAAGGTGTGGCATTCCATGAGTGGCAGCAAGAAGACCATGTGAGAAAGAAGCTTCACTTTTTCTTTACTAATCAGCAATATATGATAAACTTGCTGACAAAAAAAGTTGCTGCCTTTGTATATTTGAGATAGTATAGGTACTTTAGTACCTATAACCCAGCAAGTTGTGCTCTAGCGCTGCACAAACGA
>NW_003546524.1:110296-113464 GCF_000090795.2 Amphimedon queenslandica
TTACTACTTCCTTCTTGACCAGAGTTTACATTATCAGTGAATCTACTATCTAGTTAATGCCCTTATATGGAATGCAAGGTATATTGCCCATAGAGATGGTAGTATAAAGAAGGAATTGCTATTAAGATTATTTAATGCACTTTATTTTGCAATTTTTTTAGTAAACACGAGCTGTACATAACTGGTATGACAATTTCGATCAGGCTCAGCCTGACTAGAGAACACTGTGTTGATATGATCTTATTGTATATTGATGTTTGCATGCAAAATTGAGCCCACAGATCATAGCTTATTTTGTGATAAAAATCCACACTTTAATTATTATGAAACTGACAAATCTATGTGAGAAATTGTGTTTATAGCTATACGGCTATCCCTTGTAGATATATACAAGCTACTGACAAGCAAAGGATGCCAATCTTTAGTATCATCATCATTGACAGTAACAGGACAATGAGAATGAGAGAGAGAGAAAGAAAGCAGTGAAATACATGAAATTTTTGCCATATAAATAATCAAAATTCTATCAGTTTTTAGTGTAGCACTACCTGACATATTATAGTCATCCTTTAGTTTACATAGACAGTTGCATCAGTGAGCAATAGAAGGTGGAGTGACTGATAAGATATAAAGGGGGTGAAAAGCTCAGAGACAACAAAACTTTTCAAAATCACTTTTTAGCCAAAAGAATCTCATATAGACAGCACTATGGATGACAGCTCATTACCAGCATCAATGGAAACAATTGAAAGCAGCAGCTTACCAGCAAGCATGGATGTTACTGCTACTTTAGACAACAGTTTACCATCAACCATGGAAGCTGACCAACCCACAATAAAGGGCCCAATCAAAGAATCTGCAACTCCAAATAATGATATAATAGTTCTTTTTGATCTCGAGACAACTGGCTTGGCATTAGATTCTGACATAACTCAGATAGCAGCAGAGGTGGTTGGACAAAATAACGTGTGGTCAAAGTATTTAATACCAAATCAAGACATTGGATATGGAGCAACCCAAGTAACAGGCATACATGTTGAAGAAACAGATGGGGCAAGGGTTTTAATGGTAGGAAATGAAGAGGTTGATGCTGCAAGCTATGAAGATGGTTTGACTCAGTTTTATCATTATCTCTGTCAACTCTCAAATGGAAAAGATCCCAATTCACGCCTCATACTTGTAGCTCATAATGCAAAACGTTTTGATGCTCCAATATTGGTAAATGCTTTTAAGAAAATCAATGTCTCCTCTTCTGATTTATTAGAAAAAGGAATCTACTTTTCTGATAGCCTTGAAATATTGCGTAAGCTACAAAAAGACCAACACCCATTGCTAAATAATCCTCAAGCAGACAAAGAACGAGGAAAGAAGCTATCACTTGGGCTAGGTAACTTATACCGTCATTTATTTCAAGAAGATTTCCCTGCTCATGATGCTACTGAAGATGTGAAGGCAATGAAGCGTATTTTGTTTGAACGACTTCTGCTGGACAAAAGTTTTATTAGCAATGACACTTTTAGCATTTAAAAATGAATGCTTACAGTTTTTGATGAAGCATGACATTCAAAACAAAACTTAATCCAGATGCATGGGGTGAGCTAGATCATACCAAATTGGGGTATGTAGCCAGTTTTGATAAGACACCAGAAAATATTATAATGCATTCACATTAGTGATGGAATTAATAACAAGAATTCCCCTAATGTTACTGAATATGCCTAAGATGTACATGTGTGTACAATAGTAAAAGAGAATAAATGCAAATAAACAGTATTATGCAAAGGATTGAAAAGCAGTTTGTAATATATATGTGAACACACATTAATGTATTTACTGACAGATCATTTCAGCCAAAAACTTATTTAATTTAAGACTGAATTTACTGAAAGCAAAAACCACAATTGAATACAAGCATATGCAAAGGTATAAGTTAATTATTCAGTTATTAGTATTCTGATGTTATAATATCTGTTGACTGGCTTGAGGATTCTATTGCATTCCTCCTCCAATATTCTTCTTCATGTTCAATATTGTTAATGGTGTGGTTCTCAGCAATTTGATGAATGTTGATTTCAACCTCTCTCACACGTAACTTGTATTGCTTAGCAAGAAGTAAGAAAAGGATTAGACAGAGAGAGACAAAGAATGCCCTTGCAAGAAAGTAATAAAATCCACGACCCAATGAAGCCTCTGGACTTTTGTATTGAAGAAACGGAAGAAATAAAGTAAATTGAATATATTCTCTCCAGAACCAAATGCAGAACCACAATCCTATCATGGTTCCTCTCATTGATTTAGGACACTGAGCAAGTATAAACTCAACTAGTACAACATTAAAGATATACCACATGATTGCTTCAATAATATAATTAAACACAATCCATTGATTATGAATAATGGATTGATTTTTATCATAAACAGTAAAGCAGTGAAACATTTGTCCAAAATGATAATTACCAATTACTGAGAGACCAGTGTAGAGAATATTAACAATGAATATTAGTACCAAGCACATTCCTATTCTTTTCAGCAAACTAGGAATGTATTTATAAAAACATGGATATATGAGAAACTGATGGAGGAAAATGATAAAAATATATGATATAGCAAACAACAATTGAAGATTAAGTGGGCCACTGCACCCAAATGTCTCAAGACTTAGCCCTATAGTGAATACTTGAAACAAACCTGATGTCACAATACAGACAATAACCAGTGGTATTAATCTAATAACAGTCTTAACATCTTCTACCTCTTCCTCTGTGAATGGTCCACCATATTTATCCTTACCCAGGTCTAGTCTTGAAGGAGCCTCTTCCTCCCAGTAGGTCAGAGCACTACGATTCTCAGGATACTTGTGCTTCCTGGCATAACACAATACTCTAACTATCAGTTTGACCGGATTAACTGTATTCACAGGAGTAGTCTCAAGATGATGATTGAAGAGACCATGACTAACTAACACTGCAGCAGCACAGACAATACTAGCTAGTAACAGATGTAATACTTCAATATTGAGTAGAGAAATTGCAGTAACAATAACAGGTCCCACATTATGCCAGTGTAGTACAGCAGTGAGTTCATCACTTGATGATCCAATGAGCTGATCGATATTGAATGGTAACAGATTGACACGTATAGTGACAAGTGTAATTAACGATAATGTGT
>NW_003546524.1:130731-131810 GCF_000090795.2 Amphimedon queenslandica
GAACAAGACCCTCCTTCTCATGAAGAACAAGACCCTCCTTCTCATGCAGAACAAGGCCCTCCTTCTCCTGTAGAACAAGTCCCTCCTTCTCATGCAGAACAAGACCCTCCTTCTCCTGCGGAACAAGACCCTCCTTCTCCTGTAGAACAAGTCCCTCCTTCTCAAGCAGAACAAGACCCTCCTTCTTCTGCGGAACAAGACCCTCCTTCTCCTGTAGAACAAGACCCTCCTTCTCAAGCAGAACAAGTCCCTCCTTCTCAAGCAGAACAAGACCCTCCTTCTCCTGCAGAACAAGACCCTCCTTCTCCTGTAGAACAAGTCCCTCCTTCTCATGCAGAACAAGACCCTCCTTCTCCTGCGGAACAAGACCCTCCTTCTCATGCAGAACAAGACCCTCCTTCTCATGCAGAAAAAGACCCTCCTTCTCCTGTAGAACAAGTCCCTCCTTCTCAAGCAGAACAAGGCCCTCCTTTTTCTGTAGAACAAGTCCCTCCTTCTCAAGCAGAACAAGGCCCTCCTTCTCCTGTAGAACAAGTCCCTCCTTCTCATGCAGAACAAGACCCTCCTTCTCCTGCGGAACAAGACCCTCCTTCTCCTGTAGAACAAGACCCTCCTTCTCAAGCAGAACAAGACCCTCCTTCTCATGCAGAACAAGACCCTCCTTCTCCTGTAGAACAAGTCCCTCCTTCTCATGCAGAACAAGACCCTCCTTCTCCTGCGGAACAAGACCCTCCTTCTCATGCAGAACAAGACCCTCCTTCTCATGCAGAACAAGGCCCTCCTTCTCCTGTAGAACAAGTCCCTCCTTCTCATGCAGAACAAGACCCTCCTTCTCCTGCGGAACAAGATCCTCCTTCTCCTGCGGAACAAGACCCTCCTTCTCCTGTAGAACAAGTCCCTCCTTCTCCAGTTTCACCAAGTTCTGATTGTGCAAATGGAGGAGAGACAGTTCGGGTGACCAACGAAACACTTTCATGCACTCAAAACGATGCCAATGATAAGCTCAACGATAATGCTCAAAATTTTAGGATTTTTGAAGCTACTGCTGCCATTGCCAAGTTACATGAGATGCCTTGTGC
>NW_003546525.1:0-2552 GCF_000090795.2 Amphimedon queenslandica
GAGGAAAGAAGCATACATGAGCCTTGACACAGTTGTACTTGTTATCACTGACCATTAAATATTCCTTGGTAGCATGTGCCATGTACTATTACTCCAGCTTTTGTCTCTGGCCATTGATCCTCCTCAGGACAGTATAAATTAGATGGAGAAGGAGTTGGAGATGCTATTAAAGATGAAATTAGCATCATGTCAGAAGATGAAGCAGTGTCTGAGCTACCCCCAGCAGAAAGAAGAAAGAAAAATAGTAAATCTACAATCAAGTAGGCCAACATTTCTCGAATCATACCACAAAGCCTGCAGCTAGTATTCTAACATTAGCTACACAGCCAAGAATTATCATCTCTGATACAGGCCACTACCCAAAATCAATGATTCAAGCCTGATGTCTATTTTGATACAGCCCTGACTGGCATCAATGTTGAATCATGTCTGTTGCTCTGGCTGAACCAGGGCCATACTCCAGCATGGCTGTATCATGAATGGTTATCATGATTGCATCATACTAGACTCATTGCTTTGCAGGCTGCCCAAAATCCATGATACAGGAATGTATCAAGGCTGATCCTGATTGATATCAGTCATGATTCAAAGTAAAATTCTTGGCTGTGTAATATAGTTGGTTTATAAACCACACCCATGTGCATGGTGGCCGGCTGCTGACAGGAAGCATTATTTGTTTTCTTGGCTAACACAGCTAAGCAATAACAAAAATTTAAATTGAATTCCATAATAGGTAGATCTAATTTCTCCACCTTGTTTTGACATCGATTAACATCTCAAAGTGCAAACGAGTTTTATTAATTAACACCTTAGGTTCAAATGAAGTGTTAGCAATAACAAAGTAGTAAACTGACCTGGAGCATTATGACTAGCATTGAGTTTAGAGAGAGCTGCGTTTGCATGCATCTATTCATTGCAGCAGTCCCTTTCTATTGACCATGCACATCATCAATGGCTTTAGTTTACATGATTTAAGCCAGGCATACACTGGCCAACATGTTGCTGGCAACATTTGTGGCTACTTTGATCTTATAAGCAACATGTAGCCAGAAATAGAAGGCCGTTCATTTCTGGCAACATGTTACTTACAAGATCAAAGTAACCACAAATGTTGCAAGCAACATGTTGCTATTTGGCGTGTTATACACAACCATAATCATTTATTAAATAACATAAATTAGTTTCAGCCCAAAGGCCTTCATCAGTTGTACAAAAATAAAAAACTAACAGTGCCAGAACACGTGGTAATGCCACTTTTCTATTATGATCCTCTTTAGTTTAACTTGGATATCGAATAGTTGCCTAGTGTATCTTATACAGTCCAGTTTATATTTGCATTTCTTAATGCATTTTTTATGTTTGTTTTCTTTATTTTACTAAACAATGAATACAGGAGGCAGTGGACAGCTATATTTTGTCCTTCACAAAAGAGGGCCACTCAACAACCACTCCTAAGGCACATAAGTACAATACATACATTACTACTAGTCAAGCTGCTTTAGCTATTGAAAATGCTAGATTTGACAATAGAGAAGGAACAATGAACACCTCAATGTAGATTTATGAATTTCTCATAATAATTATACACACTTTTGATATTTGTGTAATGTACATTTAATAAAATTACTTTTTACTATAGGCATGTGATCTATATAGCCTGGAAATACAGTAATTGATATCATCATTATACTGTAGTAATTTGTTATAGCCTAATCTGTATCAAAACATGATTATTGCAAAAAAGTAGTTGGGCACAGGTAACTTTCATTAGAAGAAAAATCTGCATTATTCACATTTTTTGAAACATGTGCATGTTTTTCTATTGTATAGCAAATTTGAGCTGATTCTAATCAAAGTTAGATTTTAAAAATTTTAGCTGAATTTGCTCCAAAATTGAGCAAAATTCCCTATACTATAGTACAGGGTAATTCTTCATTTTTACTGCAAAAAGTTTGAGCACTAAGACATAATATTTAACAATGATAAATATATAAAATACACAGTCAATACAAACATTGCTATAATAATAATGACATGTGCTGTTAGTAAAGTCAAGAGTATATATTATGTACTCTTGGTAAAGTCAATAAAAATTATGCCATTGATTTGCTTTTTTCTGCATCAAGCCCATTATCAATTGTGTTCACTATTTTTAAAAATCACGTAATAATATCATGATTCATGCTGTGTCATATCATCCTTACTTCTCAAGTTGCCTTCAGTGGACTTCTTTTTAGAATCTCCACTAGCCTAATCACAAATATCATTTTAAAAATTTGCAGATAAAAACTGACTTTGCTTCGTGTCAGTGACCAATTAGCTAGCCTTTTCTTTAAGACTTTAGCATAAGCTTCTCTGACCTTATTTGATAGGAAATACATTGCAAATTATTAACTACCAGTATAATATGAACTTACATTGCTTGAGAGTGGTACATATAATATGAATATAATGATACCCTGACCAGCAATAAAAATAACCATAATGTAAGCAATGAAAAGAAGTCTTTGTGAAAAGATTAATACACTACCAATCCATCCTATCCCCATATA
>NW_003546525.1:3279-7819 GCF_000090795.2 Amphimedon queenslandica
ATTACATTGTGACAATAATGAAACTAACTGGATTGGCGGTTTGTTGAATACCAATTAAAAATATCAGTTTAGAAATAAACAGATTGGAGCAGAGCATAATGTGTATATAGTTTCTCATATTCCGCAAGGACCTGTGTTATGATATAAATGTATTGATGATAGATAAACTCATTAAACTGCATGGACACTTACCGTAAACAAGAATAGGTCAATATGACCATAAGGAGACACACTAATGAAAAAGGAGCTAATATCTGACCAGCAAGAGTCCATATTTTTGGGTGAAATGATTCTGCCTAATATAATGTATAACATAGTCACAATACTAAAAGTGGGTCACTTTACAATATGATGCTAGGCCAGTGTACTGTCAATTTTTAGTCAAAAGTGTGGGGGATTTGACTTTATGATGCATGCTTTTTGCTAATGCAACATCAAGCCTAGCATAAAGGCTGGTTTAAAATATTACGTTAGGCCAGCGTTCTATCAATTTTTAATCAAAGCATGAGAGATTTGACCTTTAGGCACATGCTTTTGCTAGAATAGAACTAGATTCTATTTCAGCATCAATGTAATGTCAGGACTAGCATAATATTGTAAAACAGCCTTAATATTGTAAACCATCCTTAATATACTTTTCATGACTGCTTACTGGTGGTGATGCAGGACTAAGTAAAATGGCAAAATGTGTCAAATGATTACACTGACAAGTTACACTCTGTTCATCCACTAATGATGCATTACATCCTTCATCATCCCAGAAGCCACTAGGTAATGAATCATTTGAACTATAAAATGCAATTAATCATCTCTTTGGTAAGCAGGAAATTACAAACACTCACAGTGCAATGTTCCAAAAAACACAGGAAATATTTGGGCTGGACATTGGAGACAGTGTCTGGACAAATAAGCACATAACTCACATTTTTATTTACTATAAGCTTACCTGTTCAGTATATCCTGATAGATTGAATGATATGATTACTGGCTCTGTCAGCTCATCGGTAATACATGTACCATTACATTCAACAGTAGCAGATATGACTGGTGATATAAGCTCTCGGTTATCAGGCTCAGTAGGTGAAAGGATTAATAATAAGTTACTGCCACTGTAAACAAAAGATGCTACTGTTGCTGGTAGAGAATCAATGAATATCATAGCTGGTAAGCTTAAACTGTTGCCATTGTAGTTCAATACTGTTAGCCTTTCACCAGAAAAAGATTCAATCCAAGTCACATTAAAAACTATATATTGCATATTATAGAGAATGTAATATACATACATTAAATTTTCTCACAAATATTTCCAAAATCCAAAGAAGTGCTTTGAGCTAAATTTGTGCTTTGGGTTAAATTTGTGCTTTGAGCTAAATTAAGAGCAAAGGTATCCAATGATACAAGGAATTGAGTGACAACAGAGAGCTTGACTGTTACTAGCTGTCAGTATATGATAAAATAAACACTACAACTAATGAAACCATACCTCATTTGTAGGCAGTTCGTTTATTATGAGTTCAGCAGTTCTTAACACCATCTATAGAGTAATATATGAATTAATACTAATGACATTGTTTATATATCATCAACACCATATAAGGCTATCTATAATTACACTGAACTGACTGAAGCATGAATTCATAGTATGTACTAAAGAAAAGACCAGATTAAAAAAGGGTTTACTAGAATTTACTATGTTTACAAATGCTTTTTATAGTGTCAAAGTTATAATTATTGCTGTGTACTCATAATTATTTGAATATCACTAGCATTTTACATTAATACAAAGTATAAGTACATTTCTACAATACCTCAGTAACATCCACAGTGATATTTATTACTCTATTGATTATAATGTCAAGCAATTCAATACTTTGCACTGGTGTAAACTGATCCAGTTCTTCAAAAAGGCTCTGGAGGGCACCAATCGGTGATTGATTGACCTAAATAAATGTATCAATCATAATAGTTATAAATATTAGAGTTAAAATAAAAGGGATAGGACACTACAGAAATCATCACAGGCATAATATGAATATCAATATTTATTTTTAGTCAATATCTGAGAGTGAATTGATTCAGTTTATAATGCATAACATAGTCACAATACTAAAAGCAGGTTTACAATACCATGCTAGGCCAGTGTAATGTCAATTTATAATCAAAAGCGTGGGAGATTTGACTTGTTGATGCATGCTTTCTGCTAATGTAACATCAAGCCTAGTGTAATAAAATATCTGCCTTAACACAATAATAATAATAATAATAATAATATACTGTACATGTACATAGATTATGTTTCTTAGAATGGGCATAAAATCAAGAGTAGATCCTTATCTACTCTTTATAAATGTACATGAACAATCTTCCAAAAATATGTGCCATATGAGTGTATGTATGCATGTACATGAGTGGTTAATCATTCTTAAGCACATCATTACACATCATTTATTGCTTACTGGTAAAATGGCAAAATGTGTTAAATGATCACAGTGACAAGTTACACTCTGTTGATTCACTGATGCTACATTACATCCTTCAGTGTCCCAGAAGCCACTAGGCAACAAATCATTTGAGCTATAAAATGCAATCAATCATCTCTTTGGTAAGCATGAAATTACAAAACACCCACCGTGTAATGTTCCAAAAAACACAGGAAATAGTTGAAGACAATATCTGAACAAAAAAGGACATAACTCATAATTATTTTTATTCATTATAAGCTTACTGGTAGAGTATGTCTTAATAAAGCGAATGATATGACCACTGGCTCTGTCAGTTCACTGGTAATACATGTACCATTACATTCAACAGTAGCAGATATGACTGGTGATATAAGCTTTCGGCTATCAGGCTCAGTAGGTGAAAGGATTGATAATAAGTTATTGCCTCTGTACACAAAAGATGCTACTGTTGCTGGTAGAGAGTTATTAAATATTTTAGCTGGTAAGCTTAAACTGTTGCCATTGTAGTCCAATACTGTTAGCCTTTCACCAGAAAAAGATTCAATCTGTGTCACATTAGAAACTATAGATTGCATATTATAGAGAATGTATAATACATTAAATCACTCACAAGTATTTCCATAATCAAAAGGAGTGCTTTGAGCTACTTTAAGAGCAAAGGCCTCCAATGATACAAGGAGTTGAGTGACTGTCCCTGTCTGTCAGTGAATGATAAAATAAATACTACAACTAATAAAACCATACCTCATTTACAGGCAGTTTGTTCACTATGAGTTCAGCAGTTTTTAATACCATCTATAGATGAATATGAATTAGCACTAGTGACATTATGTTTATACCATATATCATCAACACCATATAAGGCTATCTATAATCACACTGAAGCACAAATTCATAGTTTGTACTATAAGGAAATGCCCAATTAAAAGAGGTTTACTATAAAATAGAATTACTGTGTTTAGAAGATTTTTATATTATCCTAAAGCTGTACACTCATATTTGAATATCACTAGCATTTAACATAAATACAAAGTATAAGTATATCTCTATAATACCTGAGTAACATCCACAGTGATATTTATTACTTCATTGATTATATTGCCAAGCAATGTAATACTTTGTTCTGGTGTAAACTGATCCAGTTCTTCAAAAAGGTTCTGGAGGGCATCAATTGGTGATTGATTGACCTAAATACATACATCATTCATAATAGTCATAGATATTAGCAAGAGTACATAACTAATATTATATACTCTTGATATTAGAGTTAAAAGAAAAGAGATAGGACACTACGGGAATTATCACAGGCATATAATGCATATCAATCTGTATTTTTAGTCAATATCTGAGAGTGAACTCATTCAGCCTATAATGTATGACATAGTCACAATACTAAGAGCAGGTTTACAATACAATGTGTACTGTCAATTTTTAATCAAAAGTGTCAGTGATTTGACCTTTTGATGCATGCTTTTTGCAACATCAAGCCTATTGTTTAATATTGTAAATTTACCTTAATACACTTTTCATAATAATATACTGTACATGTACATAGACTGTGTTCATTAATATGCATAAAATGTACATGCACACTCCTCCAAAAATATGTGCCATATGAGTGTATGCATACATGTACATGAGTGGTTAATCATTCTTTAGCACATCATTACACATCATTTATTGCTTACTGGTAAAATGGCAAAATGTGCAAAATGATTACAGTGACAAGTTACACTCTGTTGATCCACTGATGCTACATTACATCCTTCAGTGTCCCAGAAGCCACTAGGCAATGAATCATTTGAGCTATAAAATGCAATCAATCATCTCTTTGGTAAGCATGAAATTACAAAACACTCACCGTGAAATGTTCCAAAAAACACAGGAAATAGCTGAAGACAATATCTGGACAAAAAACACATAACTTACATTATTTTTTATTTATCATAAGCTTACCGGTTGAGTATGTCTTAATAAAGTGAATGATATGACCACTGGCTCTGTCAGCGCATTGGTAATACAAGCACCATTACAATCAACAGCAGCAGATATGACTGGTGATATAAGCTTTCGGCCAT
>NW_003546525.1:7864-12589 GCF_000090795.2 Amphimedon queenslandica
TCATTTATAGGCAGTTTGTTCACTATGAGCTCAGCAGTCCTTAATACCATCTATAGATGAATAAGAATGAACACTAGTGATGTTATATCATCAACACCATCACCATATAAAGGCTATCTAAGCATGAATTCATAGTTTGTACTAAGGAAATGCCCAAATTAAAAGGATTTCCTACAATTACTATGCTTACAAATAAAATGCTTTTATATTATACAAAGTTATAACAAGAGTAGATGATAGTTGGTTATAACTATTGCTATTATTTAAATATCACTAGCATTTAACATAGATACATGGTACAAGTATACATTTCTATAATACCTCAGCAGCATTAACCACACTGGTATTTATTCCTCTACTGATTATAGTGTCAAGCAATACAATACTTTGCTCTGGTGTAAACTGAGTCAGCTGTTCAGAGAGGCTCTGGAGAGCACCATTGGATGATCCATTGACCTTTAAAGAAACAAATACATGCATCATTCATGATAAATTTGATAATAGTCATAGATATTAGAGTTAAAAGAAAAGGAATAGGAAACCACGGAATTATCACAGGCATATAATGCGTATCAATTTTTGTTTGTTCTTAGTCAAAATTTGAAATTGAACTGATTCAGCCTATAATGTATAACATATAGTCACAATACTAAAATCAAGTTTACAATACGATGCTAGACTATCTTACTCTCAATTTTTATCAAAAGTGTGGTGATTTAACTTTTTTGAGGCATGCTTTCTGCTAATGTAGTAATTGAAAATCCACCTTAATACACTTTTCATAATAATATACTGTACATGTACATATTAGATTGTGTGTATTAGAATATGCATAAAATGTACATGCACACTCCTCCAAAAATATGTGCCATATGAGTGTATGCATACATGTACATGAGTGGTTAATCATTCTTTAGCACATCATTACACATCATTAATTGCTTACTGGTAAAATGGCAAAATGTGCAAAATGATTACAGTGACAAGTTACACTCTGTTGATCCACTGATGCTACATTACATCCTTCATTGTCCCAGAAGCCACTAGGCAACGAATCATTTGAACTATAAAATGCAATCAATCATCTCTTTAATGAGCAGAAAATTACAAAACACTCACAGTTCAATGTTCCAAAAAACACAGGAAATAGCTGAAGACAATATCTGGACAAAAAACACATAACTTACATTATTTTTTATTTATTATAAGCTTACCGGTTGAGTATGTTCTGATAAAATGAATGATATGACCACTGGCTCTGTCAGCGCATTGGTAATACAAGCACCATTACAATCAACAGCAGCAGATATGACTGGTGATATAAGCTTTCGGCCATCAGAAGGTGAAAGGATTGATGATAAGTTACTGTACACAAAAGATGCTACTGTTGCTGGTAGAGAGTTATTAAATATCATAGCTGGTAAGCTTAAACTGTTGCCTTTGTAATTCAATACAGTTAGCCTTTCACCAGAAAAAGATTCATTCCGAGTCACATTGAGAACTATTATATTGCATATTATAGAGAATGTATTAGTATAATGCATTAAATCACTCACAAGTATTTCCATAATCAAAAGAATTGCTTTGAGCTACTTTAAGAGCAAAGGTATCCAATGATAAAAGGAATTGAGTGGCAACTGAAAGCTTGACTGTCACTGTCTGTCAGTGTATGATAAAATAAATACTATAACTAAGGAAGCCATACCTCATTTACATGCAGTTCATCTATTATGAGTTCAGCAGTTCTTAATACCATCTATAGATGAATATGAATTAGCACTAGTGACATTATGTTTATACCATAACCATCAACACCATATAAGGCTATCTATAATCACACTGAGCTGACTGAAGCATGAATTCATAGTATGTACTAATGAAATGCCCAAATTAAGAAGGGCTTACTAGAATTACTGTGTGTACAAATAAAATGCTTTTTATATTATACAAAGGTATGATTATTGCTGTGTACTCACAATAATTATTTGAATATCACTAGACATAAATACAAAACATAAGTATAATATTATTTTTATAATACCTCAGTAGCATTAACCAGACTGGTATTTATTCCTTTACTGATTATATTGTCAAGCAATTCAATACTTTGTTCTGGTGTAAACTCAGTCAGCTGTTCAGAGAGGCTCTGGAGAGCACCATTGGCTGATTGATTAATCTTTAAAAAAATTGATAATATTCATAAATATTAAGAGTTAAACAAAAAGGGATAGGAAACAATGGAAATTATCACAAGGAATATAATGCGTATCCTAGCAAACAATCTGGTACATCAATGGCGCAAAATATTTTGATTACAAAAATGGAGGAGCATTGCAGGGTTTGTTATAACAGTAAAAGCACAATTGATTTTAAACATTATATAGCTTATTTGCAGAGTTTATCTTGATACCCATAATGTAAGTTGTGTCAACGGTAGTTTCCTATCCCTTTCCTTTAATCCTTATCCCTTTCTTTTATGTTGCATGAACTTGTAGTCAACTTCATGCAACATGTTGGAAAACCACATCAAAGGTACTGGCAACAAAGTAGCCTAATGCATGCCCACCTTAACTCTCATACTATATATAAATAGTTACCATTGAGATAATGCCACTAAACTGTGTATCATAGTTGCATACAGGTTCATTAAGTTGACCACACTGACTGCAAGAGCTTGTTTCTAAAAGAATTGAGAAAATATTATGAGAATGATATATCACATTACTAACCAGTAAACAGTCCTTTGTTGCAAGTGCCAGTAATCAAACTTTTACCAGGTAAGCATTGTAAGAGAGGTGGAGCAGTGATTGTATAGTTTTCAGGACAACTCCTTTGACCATCAAAACATTGATCCAGATCATTAGGTAACCGTGGTGGATTTATCATGAATGGATTGCAACCACAGGTAGAGTTCAATACAGAAACAGACTCATTATTGATCCTAATAATAGGACTAGACAATGACAATGACAATTCAGAGCACTGTTTTACTGGCACAGCATATGTAGAGTTGGAAACTTTGACTGATATTACATTTACAACTTGACCACAAATGGGCAACAAAGAGTCAGCACTTGTAAAGTGAAATATAACATCATCAGGTTGACAGATAGAAAAGGAATAAGAAGACGAAGAATGCGGGATTAAGCTGGAGCCCAGATTAATTCTTGGACACAATGAATAGCCACTACTGGATTCAATCCATATGTTAATGAAGACACCAGTCACACTAATGCAGTTTGTAGGTCTGGAGAGATTAAATGATAGAGTAGCAACAGGCTCCTTACTAACAGTAACTGGAATGACTATAACAGATAGCAAAAGGAGCAGAAAGAAAAAGAAAGATGACACTAATCGCGACATGACTGAACTCAACGGCCTTGTCTTGTTGTTTGGGATGTTTTTGTAGAATTATTTGGACAGGAAGTGGAAACAGATGATGTAGCTATTTGGACAATGGCCAAACCGTGCCCCTGTGGTCGTGTGCCTATACAAAGGTCACAATGGCAGAGCAAGAGAAGAATGACTATGATTCTTTCGATGCGCTTGCTTTGGACAATAACTGAAGCAGACTCTACAGCTCAATGTCAGAATGAAAGGAATCCACGAGGCCTTCAGTCGAGTCGTACTATACTGGGGAATGAGGAGTTAGAGGACTGGCCTCAATGCCCTTGAATATGGCTGTGGTCCTGTCCCTGTATACCTCTGCTCTGCTCCACGCTTTGCCTCTGAGATAGTCTTTGCAGACTTTGCCAAATCCAACTTGTAAAGGTGGGTTAGCGATACGCTGGGCTGCCCTACTACACATTTCCTTCAATAAGTGATTATCTAAGTCATCAAACAAAGTGAAACACTTAGACGGATATACAGATTACGCCACCCTAGCTTCAGCCGTTAACCAATCTAAAGTCTATGGTAAAGAGAATCGTGTTTTGTGACATTATGCAAGATATAATTGTTAAAGTCTGGCTACAAGGGACCATATGATATCATATCTTTGTCTCTGTGTTGCTGCTACACGCCCAAGAGTTGGAACATGGACCAGTCCTGATACAGGCCTGAATCATTACTGATGATCGAGCCTGGACCGAGGATTTGGGGCAATGTCCTGATCCGACATTGACGAATCAGCCACGATTTATGCTGGTGCCAGACCTGATCCGACAACGATAACGATATTCATTAAGCCTCATTATGACGTACTTCCTGTTATGCTTAATTAATACTTAATTATTATTCATTATTAATTTAAAATGATTTGGAATTATTATTAAAACAAAAAAAAGATTATAATTGTTTTCTTTATCATAGTCTACCAATGTTCCACAAGTAAGACACTTCATGTTTTGTAACTTAAGACACCTAAAGAGCCATAAACTAAGAAGGCACTAAAATAATAAACTTACATTACTGAGAAATTAATTTCCCAAAATCTCCAACATTAATGAACTCTCGGGTTCCATGTAGTGAAGCAGATCTTTCAAAGGTATCTTGTCACACATAGTCCTACAAAGCTTAGTTCCATAACATAACTATAATGAGGCATAAATTCTACATAAGCAAAGGAACACATACCTTCCTTAACCAGCATGATGAAGGCAGGTTCACAAAAAAATTCAATGCTATTTGAAGTGAACTATAATGACAAATGATGATAATAAATTAAAACACTATGATTAAACTGACCTTAACAAGAGCTTTAAACAAGAAAGTTTCAGTTCATCA
>NW_003546525.1:12752-14018 GCF_000090795.2 Amphimedon queenslandica
TGCTTGGCTCAATACTAGAAAGTTAATGGAGAATCCATAATGAAAGGTATGTACTTCTAATTATAGTCAATTAAACTGAAGTCATTAATCTCACAATAATAATTAGCCTAAATTTATTATAAGTTTGTTCATGCAGTTTATACCCCTTTGATAATTCCTCATAAACCCAGGTCTCTACTTTTGTATCATAGAGATTTTGTAGGCAAGATGTGGTAAACTTTAATTGGAAGGTGTCAGTCGTTTTATTTTCCAGTCATGTATCTGCTCAATTAATTTATTTAGCTTGATTGTGTATCTACATGTGCCTACTTTTTACTCAAAATATCATGCATCCTACTCATGTTTAAGTAATAAATGGTTCAAAATAGCCTAAAAATAGTATAACATTTAATGTAGTCCACAGTACTCACATAACATCCAGTGATTTAGCCCTAGTGTATACAGCCAACAACATTCCTCTTAAAGAGTCAGATTGTTAAGATGATTTTCTTTAACAAAACATGTCAGATAGTCCACGCGGGGCTGCCATCTTGAAAAGCATCGATCTGATCCAGTACTGATATACAGCCTGGACCAGTGCTGACGAACAGACATTACTGTATCAGCTATGACTACATCGGGACTGAAATAGATACTGGTCCAGGCCAGAGCAACAGCCTCGATTCAGCAGTGATGGCCGTCGATGCTGGACCGTTATAGAATCAAACCTGGTCCAGGCCTGATACCCATCATTCTACGGTGGCCCAAAGCGACATTTCCTGTCCACAAGTGTCGTTTCCTGTTCACAAGTATCGTTTCTTTCATTTTCCTGTTCATGAACACATGTGTTGGCACGTGGTGGTCACGTGATCAAAGGAAAAGAAACTTGAGGCACGGGCGATTTGTTGTTTAGCTCGAAGTTTAGCTAGTTATCGAGCTAGTTGTAGTTCTTTGATAAAGTGAAAGGCTCTACAGACTACAGGACTAGTCCCATAATGGATTCTGAGCAGACTGAGCGTGAGTATTTTAGAGAGAGGCTTGCCGGAATGGGGATGACAAGCGCTAGCATTAAAATCATGGAGGAGGAAGGGATAGTAAGTGAGGGCATTCTCAAATCTCTCAGGAGAGAGCACATTAATAAGCTGTTGCCACTAATGAAAGTTGGGCAGCATGTGCTGCTTTATAGTATTTGGGATGATGGACCTCAGGTAATTATTAGCTCAGTGTGATATCCTAACTTGGTGTTAGTTACATGATACTGACATTTAATTTATATATACAGTCTCT
>NW_003546525.1:24731-26652 GCF_000090795.2 Amphimedon queenslandica
TAATAGGTAGATCTAATTTCTCTACCTTGTTTTGACATCGATTAACATCTCAAAGTGCAAACGATTTTTATTAATTAACACCTTAGGTGCAAATGAAGTGTTAGCAATAACAAAGTATTAAACTGACCCCGAGCATATGACTAGCATTGAGTTTAGAGAGGGCTGCGTTTGCATGTATCTATTTATTGCAGCAGTCCCTTCCTATTGACCATGCACATCATCTATGGCTTCAGTTTACATGATTTAAGCCAGGCATACACTGGGCAACATGTTGCTATTTGGCATGTTATTATTGTTATACACTACCACAATCATTTATTAAATAACATAATTTAGTTTCAGCCCAAAGGCCTTCATCAGTTGTACAAAAATAAAAAACTAACAGTGCCAGAACACGTGGTAATGCCACTTTTCTATTATGATCCTCTTTAGTTTAACTTGGATATCGAATAGTTGCCTAGTGTATCTTATACAGTCAAGTTTATATTTAGATTTCTTAATGCATTTCAAGGGTTTTTCATATTTGTTTTTTTAAATTTTACTGAACAGTGAATACAGGAGGCAGTGGACAGCTATATTTTGTCCTTCACAAAAGAGGACCTACTCAACAACCACTCCTAAGGCACACAAGTACAATACATACATTACTACTAGTCAAGCAAATGGAGCCGCTTTAGCTATTGAAAATGCTACATTTGACAATAAAAAGGAACAACTGTAGATTTATGAATTTCTCATAATAATTATACACACTTTTGATATTTGTGTAATGTACATTTAATAAAATTACTTTTTACTATAGGCATGTGATCTATATAGCCTGGAAAGACAGTAATTGATATCATCATTATACTGTAGTTTGTTATTTGTTATAGCCTGATCTGTATCAACAAAATTCCCTATACTATAGTACAGGGTAATTCTTCATTTTACTGCAACAAGTTTGAGCACTAAGACATAATATTTAACAATGATAAATATATAAAATACACAGTCAATACAAACATTGCTATAATAATAATGACATGTGCTGTTAGTAAAGTCAAGAGTACATATTATGTACTCTTGGTAAAGTCAATAAAAATTATGCCATTGATTTGCTTTTTTCTGCATCAAGCCCATTATCAATTGTGTTCACTATTTTTAAAAATCACGTAATAATATCATGATTCATGCTGTGTCATATCATCCTTACTTCTCAAGTTGCCTTCAGTGGACTTCTTTTTAGAATCTCCACTAGCCTAATCACAAATATCATTTTAAAAATTTGCAGATAAAAACTGACTTTGCTTCGTGTCAGTGACCAATTAGCTAGCCTTTTCTTTAAGAGTTTAGCATAAGCTTCTCTGACCTTATTTGATAGGAAATACATTGGAAATTATTAACTACCAGTATAATATGAACTTACATTGCTTGAGAGTGGTACATATAATATGAATATAATGATACCCTGACCGGCAATAAAAATAGTCATAATGTAAGCGATGAAAAGAAGTCTTTGTGAAAAGAATAATACACTACCAATCCATCCTATCCCCATTATTATTGTCAATGATAATGCAGACTTAATCCAATGTCTAATAAAAAGATAATAAAATCAGAATGAACTCTTTAGATTTCTTTCACTAAGCTATCTAGATTTGAACTACAACTAAAATGAAACTTAAAAGTATTAATTTATTTGCTTAAACACCCTGTTATATGCTGTGTAGAAAAATTGCTGAAAGAGTGAGCTCTTAATGTCATGCCAACTGTCATAAAAAATGCCAACAAAATTATGCCTTACTGTGGTTTTATTCCTCGGCCCTGCTTTTTCTGTTGCCTTCTGATGATAACAAGAGACATTATGAAAAAACCAAAATTAGCCTGAAATATAATCAATAATTTATATCATTCCAGTTTACTTACTATGATAATTAGT
>NW_003546525.1:27413-31484 GCF_000090795.2 Amphimedon queenslandica
TCATCTCTTTATAAGCAGGAAATTACAAATACTCACAGTGCAATGTTCCAAAAAACACAGGAAATATTTGGGCTGGACATTGAAGACAGTGTCTGGACAAATAAACACATAACTCACATTTTAATTTACTATAAGCTTACCTGTTCAGTATATCCTGATAGATTGAATGATATGATTACTGGCTCTGTCAGCTCATCGGTAATACATGTACCATTACATTCAACAGTAGCAGATATGACTGGTGATATAAGCTCTCGGTTATCAGGCTCAGTAGGTGAAAGGATTGATAATAAGCTATTGCCACTGTATACAAAAGATGCTACTGTTGCTGGTAGAGAGTCAATGAATATCATAGCTGGTAAACTTAAACTGTTGCCATTGTAGTTCAATACTGTTAGCCTTTCACCAGAAAAAGATTCAATCCGTGTCACATTGAGAACTATATATTGCACATTATAGAGAATATAATATACATACATTAATTTTTCTCACAAATATTTCCAAAATTCAAAGGAGTGCTTTGAGTTAAATTTGTGCTTTGAGGTAATATTGTACTTTCTGCTACATTAAGAGCAAAGGTATCCAATGATACAAGGAATTGAGTGACAACTGAGAGCTTGACTGTTACTAGCTGTCAGTGTATGATAAAATAAATACTACAACTAATGAAACTATACTTCATTTGTAGGCAGTTCGTTTATTATGAGTTCAGCAGTTCTTAACACCATCTATAGAGTAATATATGAATTAGCACTAGTGACACTATGTTTATATATCATCAACACCATATAGGGCTATTTATAATTACACTGAAGCATGAATTTATAGTATGTACTAAAGAAAAGACCAGATTTAAAAAGGGTTTACTAGAATTTACTATGTTTACAAATGCTTTTTATAGTGTCAAAGTTATAATTATTGCTATGTACTCATAATTATTTGAATATCAGTAGCATTTTACATTAATACAAAGTATAAGTACTTTTCTACAATACCTCAGTAACATCCACAGTGATATTTATTACTCTATTGATTATATTGTCAAGCAATGTAATACTTTGTTCTGGTGTTAACCGATCCAGTTCTTCAAAAAGGCTCTGGAGGGCACCAATCGGTGATCGATTGACCTAAATAAATGCATCAATCATAATAGTTATAAATATTAGAGTTAAAATAAAAGGGATAGGACACTACAGAAATCATCACAGGCATATAATGCATATCAATATTTATTTTTAGTCAATATCTAAGAGTGAATTGATTCAGTTTATAATGCATAACATAGTCACAATACTAAAAGCAGGTTTACAATATGATGCTGCTAGGCCAGTGTAATTTCAATTTTTAATCAAAAGCGTGGGAGATTTGACTTTTTGATGCATGCTTTCTGCTAATGAACATTAAGCCTAATGTAATAATAAATCTGCCTTAACATAATAATAATAATATACTGTACATGTACATAGATTGTGTTTCTTAGAATGGGCATAAAATCAAGAGTAGATCCTTATCTACTCTTTATAAATGTACATGAACACTCCTCCAAAAATATGTGCCATATGAGTGTATGTATGCATGTACATAAGTGGTTAATCATTCTTTAGCACATCATTACACATCATTTATTGCTTACTGGTAAAATGGCAAAATGTGTTAAATGATTACAGTGACAAGTTACACTCTGTTGATCCACTGATGATGCATTACATCCTTCATTGTCCCAGAAGCCACTAGGCAACAAATCATTTGAGCTATAAAATGGCATGAAATTACAAACACTTACAGTGTAGTGTTCCAAAAAACACAGGAAATAGTTGAAAACGATATCTGAACAAAAAAGGACATAACTCATAATTATTTTTATTTTTATAAGCTTACCAGTTGAGCATGTCTTAATAAAGCAAATGTTATGACCACTGGCTCTGTCAGTTCACTGGTAATACATGTACTATTACATTCAACAGTAGCAGATACAACTGGTGATATAAGCTTTCGGTTATCAGGCTCAGTAGGTGAAAGGATTGATAATAACTTATTACCACTGTATACAAAAGATGCTACTGTTGCTGGTAGAGAGTTATTAAATATCATAGCTGGTAAGCTTAAACTGTTGCCATTGTAGTTCAATACTGTTAGCCTTTCACCAGAAAAAGATTCAATCTGTGTCACATTAGAAACTATGCATTGCATATTATAGAGAATGTATTAGTATAATACATTTAATCACTCACAAGTATTTCCATAACCAAAAGAAGTGCTTTGAGCTACTTTAAGAGCAAAGGTATCCAATGATAAAAGGAATTGAGTGACTGTCCTTGTCTGTCAGTGTATGATAAAATAAATACTACACCTAATGAAACCATACCTCATTTACAGTCAGTTTGTTCACTATGAGTTCAGCAGTTTTTAATACCATCTATAGATTAATATAAATTAGCACTAGTGACATTATGTTTATACCATAATCATCATGCAACACCAATAAGGCTATCAATAATCAAACTAAAGCACAAATTCATAGTTTGTATTATAAGGAAATGCCCAAATTAAAAGAGGTTTACTATAAAATAGAATTACTGTGTTTAGAAGATTTTATATTATCTTAAAGCTGTACACTCATATTTGAATATCACTAGCATTTAACATAAATACAAAGTATAAGTATATTTCTATAATACCTCAGTAACATCCACAGTGATATTTATTACTTCATTGATTATATTGTCAAGCAATGTAATACTTTGCTCTGGTGTAAACTGATCCAGTTCTTCAAAAAGGTTCTGGAGGGCACCAATGGTTGATTGATTGACCTAAATACATACATCATTCATAATAGTTATAGATATTAGAGTTAAGAGAAAAGGGATAGGAAACTATGGAAATCATCACAGGCATATAATGCATATCAATCTTTATTTTTAGTCAATATCTGAGAGTGAACTCATTCAGTCTATAATGCGTAACATAGTCACAATACTAAAAGCAGGTTTACAATACAATGTGTACTGTCAATTTTTAATCAAAAGTGTCAGTGATTTGACCTTTTGATGCATGCTTTGTGCAACATCATTACATCAAGCCTATAATATAATATTGTAAATCCACCTTGATACACTTTTCATATTAGATTGTGCTCATTAGAATATGCATAAAATGTACATGAACACTCCTCCAAAAATATGTGTCATATGAGTACGGTATATGCATACCGGTACATGTAGATAAGTGGTTAATCATTCTTTAGCACATCATTACACATCATTTATTGCTTACTGGTAAAATGGCAAAATGTGCAAAATGATTACACTGACAAGTTACACTCTGTTGATCCACTGATGATGCATTACATCCTTCAGTGTCCCAGAAGCCACTAGGCAATAAATCATTTGAGCTATAAAATGCAATCAATCATCTGTTTAATGAGCGGAAAATTACAAAACACTCACCGTGAAATGTTCCAAAAAACACAGGAAATAGCTGAAGACAATATCTGGACAAAAAACACATAACTTACATTATTTTTTATTCATTATAAGCTTACTGGTTGAGTATGTCTTAATAAAGTGAATGATATAACCACTGGCTCAGTCAGTTCACTGGTAATACAAGTACCAATACAATTAACAGCAGCAGATATGACTGGTGATATAAGCTTTCGGCCATCAGAAGGTGAAAGGATTGATGATAAGTTACTGTATACAAAAGATGCTACTGTTGCTGGTAGAGAGTTATTAAGTATCTTGGCTGGTAAGCTTAAACTGTTGCCATTGTAATTCAATACTGTTAGCCTTTCACCAGAAAAAGATTCATTCCGAGTCACATTGAGAACTATTATATTGCATATTATAGAGAATGTATTAGTATAATACATTTAATCACTCACAAGTATTTCCATAACCAAAAGAAGTGCTTTGAGCTACTTTAAGAGCAAAGGTATCCAATGATAAAAGGAATTGAGTGGCAACTGAATGCTTGACTGTCACTGCCTGTTAGTGCATGATAAAATAAACACTACAACTAATAGAAGCCATACCTCATTTATAGGCAGTTTGTTCACTATGAGCTCAGCAG
>NW_003546525.1:31779-44692 GCF_000090795.2 Amphimedon queenslandica
TATGTTTACAAATGCTTTTTATAGTGTCAAAGTTATAATTATTGCTGTGTACTCATAATTATTTGAATATCACTAACATTTTACATAAATACAAAGTATAAGTACATTTCTACAATACCTCAGTAACATCCACAGTGATATTTATTACTTCACTGATTATATTGTCAAGCAATGCAATACTTTGCTGGGGTGTAAACTGAGTCAGCTGTTCAGAGAGGCTCTGGAGAGCACCAATGGTTGATTGATTGACCTAAATACATACATCATTCATAATAGTCATAGATATTAGAGTTAAAAGAAAAGGGATAGGAAACGATGGAAATCATCACAGGCATATAATGCATATCAATCTTTATTTTTAGTCAATATCTGAGAGTGAACTCATTCAGTTTATAATGCATAACATAGTCACAATACTAAAAGCAGGTTTACAATACGATGAGTACTGTCAATTTTTAATCAAAAGTGTCAGTGATTTGACCTTTTGATGCATGCTTTCTGCAACATCAAGCCTATTGTTTAATATTGTAAATTCACCTTAATACACTTTTCATAATAATATACAGTACATGTACATATTAGATTGTGTGTGTTAGAATATGCATATAATGTACATGTATACTCCTCCAAAAATATGTGCCATATGAGTGTATGCATACATGTACATAAGTGGTTAATCATTCTTTAGCACATCATTACACATCATTAATTGCTTACTGGTAAAATGGCAAAATGTGCTAAATGATTACAGTGACAAGTTACACTATTTTGATCCACAGATGCTACATTACATCCTTCAGTGTCCCAGAAGCCACTAGGCAATGATGAATCATTTGAACTATAAAATGCAATCGATCATCTCTTTATGAGTAGAAAAATACAAAAGACTCACTGTAAAATGTTCCAAAAAACACAGGAAATAGCTGAAGACAATATCTGGACAAAAAAAACACATAACTTACATTTTTATTTATTATAAGTTTACGGGTTGAGCATGTCCTGATAAACTGAATGATATGACCACTGGCTCTGTCAGCTCATCGGTAATACATGTACCATTACAATCAACAGTAGCAGATATGACTGGTGATATAAGCTTTCGACTATCAGGCTCAGTAGGTGAAAGGATTGATAATAAGTTACTGTATATAAAAGATGCTACTGTTGCTGGTAGAGAGTTATTAAATATCATAGCTGGTAAGCTTAAACTGTTGCCATTGTAGTTCAAGACTGTTAGCCTTTCACCAGAAAAAGATTCAATCTGTGACACGTTAAAAACTATAGATTGCATATTATAGAGAATGTATTAGTATAATACATTTAATCACTCACAAGTATTTCCATAATCAAAAGAAGTGCTTTGAACTACTTTAAGAGCAAAGGCATCCAATGATAAAAGGAATTGAGTGGCAACTGAAAGCTTGACTGTCACTGTCTGTCAGTGTATGATAAAATAAACACTACAAATAATGAAACCATACCTCATTTATAGGCAGTTTGTTCACTATGAGTTCAGCAGTTCTTAACACCATCTATAAATGAATAAGAATGAACACTAGTGATGTTGTATCATCAACACTATCACCATATAAAGGCTATCTAAGCATGAATTCATAGTTTGTACTAATGAAATGCCAAAATTAAAAGGATTTACTACAATTACTATGTTTACAATAACATGCTTTTATATTATACAAAGTTATAATTATTGCTGTTATTTGAAAATCACTAGCATTTAACATAGATACAAGGTACAACTATATTTCTATAATACCTCAGTAGCATTAACCACACTGGTATTTATTCCTTTACTGATTATATTGTCAAGCAATACAATACTTTGCTCCAGTGTAAACTGAGTCAGCTGTTCAGAGAGGCTCTGGAGGGCACCATTGGCTGATTGATTGATCTTTGAAAAAATTTGAGAATAGTCATAGATATTAGAATTAAACAAAAAGAGATAGGAAACAATGGAAATTATCACAGGCATATAATGCGTATCCTAGCAAACAATCTGGTACATCAATGGCGCAAAATATCAGTTTTGATTACAAAATGGAGTATTACAGGGTCTGTTATAAAAGTAAAAGCACAATTGATTATAAACAATTGTCCTTTTTATAGGTTATTTGCAGGGTTTATCTTGATACCCATATTGTAAGTTGTGTCAACGGTAGTTTCTATCCCTTTCCTTTAACTTCATGCAACATGTTGGACAACCACATCAAAGGTCATTAATGGCAACAAAGTAGCCTAGTGCATGCCCACTTTAACTCTCATACTATATATGAATAGTTACCATTGAGATAATGCTACTAAACTGTGTATCATAGTTGCATACAGGCTCATTAAATTGACCACACTGACTGCAAGAGCTTGTTTCTGAAAGAAGCGAGAAAATAATTATCAATGACAATGATACTTCTACAATACTAACCAGTAAACAGTCCTTTGTTGCAAGTACCAGTAATCAAACTTTTACCAGGTAAGCATTGTAAGAGAGGTGGAGCAGTGATTGTATAGCCTTCAGGACAACTCTCTTGATCATCAAAACATTGATCCTGATCATTAGATAACCGTGGCGGATTTATCATGAATGAATTGCAACCACAGGTAGAGTTCAATACAGAAACAGACTCATTACTGATCCTAATAATAGGACTAGACAGTGACAATGACAATTCGGAGCACTGTTTTACTGGTACAGCATATGTAGAGTTGGAAACTTTGACTGATATTATGTCTACAACTTGACCACAAATGGGCAACAAAGACTTTGCACTTGTAAAGTGAAATATAACATCATCAGGTTGACAGATAGAAAAGGAATGAGATGAAGACAGGGACAAGGATTCAAGATAAATTCTTGAACACAATGAATAGCCACTACTGGATTCAATCCATTTGTTAATCAACCCATCAGTTATGCAGGTGTTAAGTTTGGAGAGATTAAATGATACAGTAGCGACAGGCTCCTTGCTCTCAGTAACTGGAATGACTAAAATATATAGCAAAAGGAGCAGAAAGAAAAAGAAAGCTGACACTAATCGAGACATGATTGAACTTAACGGCCTTGTCTTGTTGTTTGGAATGTTTCTTTGTAGAATTATTTGGACAGGAAATGGAAACAGTTGATCTAACTATTTGGACAATGGCCAAACCCGGGGCTGGCTATGCGAGACTATGGTACAATGGCAGAGCAAGAGAAGAATGACTATGATGTTTTAATGCGCTTGCTTACGACAATAACTGAAGTATAGCTCAATGTCAGAATGAAAGGAATCCACGAGGTCTTCGGTCGAGTCGTACTGTACTGGGGAATAAGGAGTTAGAGGACTGGCCTCAATGATGTCCTTGAATATGGCTGTGGTCCTGTTCTTGTATACCTCTGCTCTGCTCCACGCTTTGCCTCTGAGATAGTCTTTGCAGACTTTGCCAAATCCAACTTGTAAAGGTGGGTTAGCGATATGCCAGGCTGCCCCTACTACACACATTTCCTTCTATATATAAATGATTATAAGTCATCAAAGAAAGTGAAAGACTTAGGCGGATATACAGATTAGGCCACCCTAGCTTCAGCCATTAGCCGATCTAAAGTCTATGGTAAAGAGAATTGTGTTTTGTGACATTATGCAGGATATATCATTAAAGTCTAGCTACAAGGGACCATATGATATCATATCTTTGCCTCTGCGTTGCTGCTACTAACATCAAGGAGTATAGCGATAATGTCAAACGACTTACCAAACTACTCAAACCTGGTGGTATGCTGATCATCAACAACATTGAAGCCCATGATCTTAACAAAACCATTATCACGTACACCGTCAATAATGACAAAAAATTAACAAGAAAATGTTCATTTTAATAATTTATACACATGTTCTTATGTTGTGTAGCAATTGGATTTTTTTATGAGTTTCAAGTTACCTAAAAATCAGGTCAAAATCCTGGTACTAGATACCTTGGTCAATTTTTTTTCAAAAATGGCTTAGAGAAATTATTTTATTTTTACTAGCTGCAACAAGTTTGAGCACTAAGACATTATTTGACAAGGGTAAATATATAAAATACTCAATACATACTATGATACTGTTAGTAAGTCAATAAAAAAATTATGCCATTGATTTGCTTTTTTCTGCATCAAGCCCATTATCAATTGTGTTCACTATTAATAAAGTCAAGCAATAATATTATCACGATGAATGCTGTGTCATACTGTACCTTCTTTACTTCCCAAGGTGTAATGATTGTCTTCAGTGGACTTCTTTTTAGAATCTCCACTAGCCTAATCACAAATATCATTTTAAAAATCTTGCAGATAAAAACTGACTGTGCTTCGTGTCAGTGACCAATTAGCTAGCCTTTTTTTAAAGAGTTTAGCATAAGCTTCTCTGACCTTATTTGATAGGAAATACATTGCAAATTATTAACTACCAGTATAATATGAACTTACATTGCTTGAGAGTGGTACATACAATATGAATATAAGGATACCCTGACCGGCAATAAAAATAGTCATAATATAAGCGATGAAAAGAAGTTTTTGTGAGAAGAATAGTACACTACCAATCCATCCTATCCCCATTACTACTGTTAGTGACAATGCAGCCTTGATCCAATGTCTAATATAATTAAATCAGAATGAATTTTTTTAATTTCTTGCACTAAATTAGTAAGCTATCTAAATTTGAACTGGAACTAAAATGAAAGTTAAAAATACTTATTTGTTCTAAAAATGGCTTTGAGTCACTAAAAATTTTCAATTACATATTGATACCCATATGCAGTGTAGAAAGATTGCTAAAAGTTTTAGCTCTATAAATACATTTGTATGTCATGCCAACTGTTATAAACAATGCCAACAAAATTTTGCCTTACTGTGCTTTATTTCCTTGGTCTTGTTTTTTCTGATGTCTTCTGATGATAACAATGGACATTATGAAAAAACCACAATTAGCCTGTAATATAATCAATAATTATTACCATTAAAGTTCACTTACTATGATAATTAGTATAACAGGACCAATGAATGACCATACAAAGCCACTTTTATAGCTTAACCAGCAACTGTATTAATAACAGTCAATAACTTATAATATTAATGCACTTTCAAAAACTTACGCAACAAGATCACCATTATCATCATAATAAAGGTAGTGACTGTGATCAGGAGTATTGACCAAAAATCCGATTGGCACTATAAAAAGCATATACAATGCTGGGGCACCTGTAATAAACTCATAATCTCTTGTGTTCAATAATCAAATAATGTATATACCATAGCTAATGATAGTAAACCCAATGATGTAGTGTTTGGGATGCTTCACAAAAACCTTCACCAGTGATACATACAGCACAACTCCTTCCATTAGCATCCACATGAATGTAACTAGGAACATGTACTGAAGTAGTACTGCTATTGCAGAGCAAAGGGACTGAAAGAAAAACTCATTAATCAATTACATTGTGACAATAATGAAACTAACTGGATTGGCAGTTTGTTCTATACCAATTAAAAATATCAGTTGAGATATAAACAGATTGGAGCAGAGCATAATGTGTATATAGTTTCTCATATTCCACAAGGACCTGTGTAATGATATAAATGTATTGATGATAGACAAACTGCATAGTGACATACCGTAAACAAGAATAGGTCAATATGACCATAAGGAGACACACTAATGAAATAGGAACTAATATCTGACCAGCAATAGTCAATATTTTAGAGTCAAGTGAATCAGCCTACAATTTAGAACATACCGGTGTCATAATACTATAAAGGTGGGTTTACAATATGAAGCTAGGCCAGTCTACCATTAATTTTCAATCAAAAGCGTGGGTAATTTGACTTTTGATGCTAAAATAGAACCAAATTCTACTCCAAATTTAATGTAACATTAAGCTCAGTGTAACATTGTAAACCTGCCTTTATACACTTCTTACAATTGCTTACTGGTGGTGATCCCCCAGGACTAAGTAAAATGGCAAAATGTGTTAAATGATTACACTGACAAGTTACACTCTGTTGATCCACTGATGATACATTACATCCTTCATTGTCCCAGAAGCCACTAGGCAATGAATCATTTGAACTATAAAATGCAATTACCAATCTCTTTATGAGCATGACATCACAGCCACTCACAGTTCAATGTTCCAAAACACACAGGAAATAGATGAGCCAGATATTGCAGACAGTGTCTGGACAAAAACACATAAGCCATACATTTACCATAAGCTTACCTGCTGAGTATGACTGAATGATATGACCACTGGCTCTGTCAGCTCATTAGTAATACATGTACCATTACATTCAACAGTAGCAGATACAACTGGAGATATTAGCTCTCGACCATCAGTAGGTGAAAGGATTGATGATAAGTTACTGTATACAAAAGATGCTACTGTTGCTGGTAGAGAGTTAATGAATATCATAGCTGGTAAGCTTAAACTGTTGCCTTCATAATTCAATACTGTTAGCCTTTCACCAGAAAAAGATTCAATCTGAGTCACATTGAGAACTATTTATTGTATAATGTAGAGAATGCATATACTAAATCACTCACAAATATTCCCAAAATCAAAAGAGGTGCTTTCAGTTAAATTAAGAGCAAATTCATCCAATGATAAAAGGAATTGAGTGGCAACTGAGAGCTTGACTTCTGTTAGCTGTCAGTATACAATAATAAATACTACAGCTAATGAAACCATACCTCATTTGTAGGCAGTTCGTTTACCATAAGTTCAGCAGTCCTTAGCACCATCTATAGAGTAATATATGGATTAGTACTAATGACACAATGTTTATATATCATCAACACCATATAGGGGGCTATCTATAATCACATTGGAGGTAATTTTGAGCATGAGTTGTACTGAAAGTCTTTAAGACATGTACTAATGAAACAACAAAATTTAAAAAGAACTTAATAGAATCACTGTGTTCACAAAAAAATTATGCTTTCTTTATTATTACTGTGTACTCATAATTATTCTAGCATTTAACATAGATATAAAGTATAAGTATATCTGTATACCTCAGTAGCGTTAACCACACTGGTATTTATTCCTCTACTGATTATAGTGTCAAACAATACAATACTTTGCTCTGGTGTAAACTGATTCAGTTGTTTAGAGAGGTTCTGGAGAGCACCATTGGCTGATTGATTGATCTTAAAAACATTTACAATCATATATATTATATATCATTTGTGATAATAATAGCCGGTTACCATTGAGATAATGCCACTAAACTGTGTATCATAGTTGCATACAGGCTCATTAAGTTGACCACACTGACTGCAAGAGCTTGTTTCTGAAAGAAAGGAGAAAAATATTATGCATGGTAAATAATGATACTTCTACACAACTAACCATTAAACAGTCCTTTGTTGCAAGTACCAGTAATCAAACTTTTACCAGGTAAGCATTGTAAGAGAGGTGGAGTAGGGATTGAATAGTCTTCAGGACAACTCCTTTGATCATCAAAACATCGATGCAGATCATTAGGAATAACTAAAGATGGTCGTTGATCCATTATCATGAATTTATTGCAACTACACATAGAGTTCAATACAGAAACAGACTTGTTGATCCTAATAATAGGACTAGACAATGACAATGGCGATTCAGAGCACCGTTTTACTGGTACAGCATATGTAGAGTTGGAAACTTTGACTGATACTACTACATCAGAAATAATAATTAGACCACAATTGGATCCCAACTGTAAGTTTTCACGTGAAAAGTGAAATATAACATCATCAGGTTGGCAGATAGAAAATGAATGATTAGACCTAGACTGGGTCAAGGTACCCACATTAATTCTTGAACACAATGAATAGCCACTACTGGATTCAATCCATATGTTAATAAAGACACTAGTCACACCAATGCAGTTTGCAGGTCTGGAGAGACTAAATGAAAGAGTAGCAACAGGCTCCTTGCTCTCAGTAACTGGAATGACTAAAACAGATAGCAAAAGGAATAGAAAGAAAAAGAAAGTTGACACTAACTGAGACATGACTGAACTCAATTCTTGTTGTTTTCGAGGTTTTGTATAAATATTTGGACCGGAAGTGGAAGCAAATTAGAGCAAAACTTAGTAAAACTATCTTCACGTGTGCTCATAAAAGAAAGGTCAAGTAGTCTACAATGGCAGAACTAGAGAAGAACGACTATGACTCTTTTGATGCGCTTGCTTACGCGGATAAAAAGTACAGCTCAATGTCAGAATGGATGGCAGTACCATTGAAAGGAATCCACGGGGCCTTTGAGTCGTACTGCATTGGGGAAAAGAAAACGGGCATCAATGTCCTTGAATATGGCTGTGGCCCTGTCCCTGTATACCTCTGCTCTGCCCCACGCTTTGCCTCAGAGATAGTCTTTGCAGACTTTGCCAAATCCAACACAGACGCCTTGCAGCGGTGGGTAAGCGATACGCCAGGCTGCCCCGACTATACACATTTCTTCCAATATGTCATCAAAGACCTGGAAGGATGTACAGATCAGGCCACCCTAGCTACAGCCATTAGTAAGAGACAGGCTGATCTAAGGTCTGTGGTAAAGGGAGTCGTGTTTTGTGACATTACGCAGGATAATCCTATAGAGTCTGGCTACGAGGGACCCTACGATATCGTATACTCTAGCCTTTGTCTCTGCGTTGCTGCTACTAACATCAAGGAGTATAGCGATAATGTCAAACGACTTACCAAACTACTCAAACCTGGCGGTATGCTGATCATCAACGACGTTGAAGCCCGTGACCTTAGCAAGAACATTATCACGTATACCGTCAATAATAACAAGTTTGAGGCTCTCTGTCCTACTTCGGAGGCACTCCGTCAGGTACTGGAAGAGAACGGATATCATGATATTAAGATGTCGCGTAATCTGATTGACGAGACTGAAGGAGCAGCTCAGCGTATGTCTCCTGAAGTTCTGGCTATGAGATTCATTGTAGCTAGACACTGAATCAGCTTAGTATATGGAACATGTGTGTGTGTGTTTCATAATAGATATCTCTTGATATAGGGTTATTTTGCTAAAATAAAATTTTAATTCAAAGCCGGATTTTTATCCCAATTCAGTGTTCATTATTGGTACTATACATGTCCCATGTGCAAATAAAATTTTGGCTAATTACCAAGAGTAAGTGCTAATGGACAAGGTGGACTATTCTGTAGTCTAGGACTATTGAGGAATAGCAACTGAAGAAAACCAAATTTGGTTAAATGCTATTTGTTACTGTACAATGGACATAAAAGCTCAAAATAAACATGTTCTGCACATGCTAAGCACTATCATAACATCATGCCAGGCTGGTGTACATAGTGTGTGTAATAATCTCTTCCATCATTGTTATAAAAAAGAGCAGCTTAAAACCTTCCTTGCTGTTGTGGTCCATGCATTTCAACAGAAAGTCATTCATAATGACATGATATAGCTAGGTTATAAGTGCTATTTTGGTCAACCTTAAAATGAATTAACAATCTTTTAAAATTTATCATCAGAGAGGTGTCATAATAGTACAATGATAATTAATAATAATAATAAAATCTATAAATTAATATGTTAATAAATTAATCACAGAAAGCCAGGCATAACTATAATTTAAATGTACATTATAGAAAGACTTCATGTAATTCATGTACAAGTACCGAGCTCATACAATAATAAGATTACCCGAGCAGCAAGGGCAGTGAACGTTAGGTTCAATACTTGTGAGTGGCGAGGTCAGTTCCTCTATCATCGATACAATCTGATCTTGATGTGTGGTCTGGAGTAGGTGGAGAGGAAGAGATGAGGATGGAGGATTTGAGGACTTGTTTTCTTTGTTATCGGTTCGATCTAACTGCTTTACTAATGACTGGACTTCTCTGAATCTTAACTAGGGGAGAGAGAGAGAGAGGGAGGGAGGGAGGGAGGGAGGGAGGGAGGGAGGGAGGGAGAGAGAGAGAGAGAGAGTATTGCTGTAATTTTTCAATTTTCGATCACCTATAACTTAAAACTAGTAATCAGAATTGACTCAAATTTCTACAAGACACAAACACAAAAATCAGGTCTGAAAACACTCCTAATTTTTATTACATGCACATGTACATGTACATTCAAATTCATATATCAATATGAATCAGAATGTAATTGGGAGTTTTCATTTTGTAAAAATGCCAATAGCATCATTCCCTTACCTCAAGCATTGCCTTCTCTTGTGTCAACTGCTCTATCAAACGATCTTTCTCTGCAAATTTAATCTTGAGAGCTTCTCGTTGAGTCTGATACAAGGCCACATATTCTCCGATGGTCTCAGTCTCTCCTTCCAATTGGACTATCCTGTGCTCACTCTCCTGGAGTCTGTCCTCTAGCTCAGCTTTGTCATGCATCACAGTAACAAAGTGCTCCTGCCAATGGAGAGAGAGAGAGTAATAATAGTGTTGCTATTGAACATACAATAAAGAGTTTTACAGTATGTACACATGTACATGTAAATTTACATGTACAGTTACATCACATTTTTACATGTACGTGTAAATTGTAGTACAACAAATTTATTTTAGCTAGATAGATACAGCTATTATGCATGTACAATTAACTACATGTATAAGCTCTAAACTGTACATGTAAAGTAATATCTTATCAGTTCTGCCACAGTACTGCTTATAACTTAGCTTTTAAACAACAAACAAGGATTTAACTAACAAAAAAGTCATACCTGAAGAGCAGAGAAGCTTTTCTGAAGGTCAACTGATTGAAGTGACTCATCCTGTTCCATTGGAGGAGGAGAGATACGTCTTAACTCTTGCAGCAACCTGTCCCTCTCTTCCCTTAAACTGGCCACTTCAATACTTAACTCCTAATTATGATACATAATGAGATTCATTCAATATTGCGATATTAAAAAAATTAATATACCATTAACAATGCCTGAATAATTATCTACAAGTACTTTTGCTAATATTTAATAGAGCACAGAATCTTTTGTCAAAAATTTTACCAAAAATGAAAAGGAAAGAATTCTCCATATTGTGTATAGTGTTTATCAGCTCATGAAGCATGCTTCATAGCACTTTTAGCATTCTCCGTGGGAAACCCAGCATACATGTATGTGTTCTACATGTAGCTACACTCATACTGTTATTAACATACCTGCACCTGTGACTGGTTTTGTTCATCCATAACTACATGTCTGGATACAGGAGAATCAGTTTCCTCCTCCTCTTCCTCCTCTCTCTCCTCCTCCTCTTTCTCTCTCTCCTCCTCTTGTCTCTTCAACGAGTGTAACTCTTCAGTCAGTTCCCCAAGTCTCTGTCTCTCCATATTAAGACTCTCAGTTAATTGTGAACACTTCTCCTCCAGTTTCTGCCTCCGTCTTGTCTCCGTTTCAAGCGAATCTGCCAGCTCAGCGTTCTGATTAGTACGAAGTACGAAAGCGTCCTGTAGCTCCCCAAGGTTCTTTTTGAGTTCTTTATTTTGAGATACGACCCGAGAGAGGGTTTCCTTGTCGTGGGACACTGTAGTTAGGAGGGACTGCTGGTCTACCACTTGATCTTGGGCTAGTTTGAGTTGCTCTTCGTAACTGTTAGCTCTCTCTTCGGTCTCTGATTGTAACTGACTCAGCATGTTATTATTGGTAGTCTAGTAGAGGGGAAAACCCTGTTCAATCTCATGTTACTATGTATAGAATATTATACATGAATACAATATCAGCACATTAACTCTAATTCCAGTCAAAATTAGTTTTTGAAAATTTTTGAAGTCGCTCAAAAATTTGACAAAACACCACTATACATGTACATCATCTATGCGTGTAATGTAGTACAGGGTATTTTGTCAAAAAATTGCTAGGAAAGAAATTATTATTTTCATGATACATATACATGTTCTTATGTTGCATAGAAAATCTGGTAAATTTTAAAAGTTGCTCAAAAAACTTGTCGTCACCTTATAAAGCATGCTGTTTAGCTCACTAAGTATGCTTTGTGGGAACCTTGTATTACATGTACTCGAGCATGTATATGTATGCATTTTACACGTACATGTATGTAAATGTACATGTACATGTACTATAGTGTTGCTTACTAGTTGTTTAATTTGTTCTTGAAGTGTTTCAATGTCTCTCTGAGCTATGAGCAGTGCCTCATCTTTAGCTCTCAGTGTTTCATCCTTCAACTCATTCTGACTAGTATCTACAATGTACATGTAATATTAAAAATAAATCATACACCATTTACCATTAACAATTATGTATCATTATTAGTGCTAGCAGCATTTACATGTACATGTATGTGTACATCAAGATCTACGATGCTTGCTTGTTCTACATGTATGTACATGTACATGTAAATGTACATGTACATTGTTATTACTAAATATAGTTCTTTTAGTAATTACCTTGTTGATGTTGTGCTGAAAGCTGTTGCTGGAGTGAGTGTATGAGTATCTGTGACTCTTTTAACTGTGTCTCTAGCTCACCAATCTAATGATACATGAAGCATAATACCACAAAGGGCTTCATTTAGGATTTTGGCCAAAGGAGGCAAATAGTACATGTATAAATGTACGTGTAGTAAATATTAGCATTTTTGGGCTAAATTTTAGTAGTAATTAAGGTTCCCTTCCCAAAACAACCAGTATACATTTCCATATGTAAAATATAAACATAAACGTACATGTACAATGCTGTTTTTATATAAAGTATAGTTAGTATAATACATGTTCCCCTCCCAAAAACTGTGTAATTACCAGTATACTATACATTTCTATATGTAAAATATAAATATAAACGTACATGTACAGTGCTGTTTTTAATATAAGTATACACATGCATTTTATGCTATAAAGAGTTGATGTACTCTTTAAAGTTAAAAGGCTTAACTATACATGATTCTCTTCAATTAGTCTCTCTCCC
>NW_003546525.1:45132-46665 GCF_000090795.2 Amphimedon queenslandica
TGCTGTTTGTAATATAAGTATACAAATGCATTTTATGCTATAAAGAGTTAATGTACTCTTTAAAGTTAAAAGACTTAGCTATACATGATTCTCTTCAATTAGTCTCTGTATCCCTCTCTCTCTCTACCTCCCTCCCTCTCTCCCTCCCTCCCCCCTCTCTCTCCCTCCCTCCCCCCTCTCTCTTTCCCCCCTCCCTCTCTCTCCCCCCTCCCTCTCTCTCCCCCCTCCCTCTCTCTCCCCCCTCCCTCTCTCCCCTCCCTCTCTCTCTCCCTCCCTCCCTCTCTCCCCTCCCTCCTCTCTCTCCCTCTCTCTCTCCCTCCCTCCCTCTCCCTCCCTCCCTCCCTCTCTCTCCCTCCCCCTCTCTCTCCCTCTCTCTCTCTCCCCCCTCTCTCTCTCCCTTCCTCCCTCTCTCTCTCTCCCTCTCTCTCTCCCCCTCTCTCTCCCTTACTTTTCTAGCAGTCTCCTGTCTATTGTGCATCATAGTATCACGTAGGGCAGTCACGTCACTCAGCGCCTGGTCCCTCTCTCTCTTCATTGATTGTAAACTAGCAGAGAGTGTTGCCATTTCTCCTTGGAGTGAATCCAACTGTCTCTTATTCTCATCATCAGTAGGAGACACAGGAGGAGTAGACTTGAGCTGTTCTGAGAGCAACTTGTACATATTAACCTGTGTACATGTACATGGATCAATATTAAGAGAAGATAATTATTTAGAGCTACATATGTACATGTACATGTATCTATCTACTCTTCTATTATATTACATGTATTTTATTATAGTAATGCAAATGCACACAGAATCACTATACATTTAAAAGCCTATAGCCATGTACTAGCTACTAATACTTCTATAGGAAAGCATGCTTAATGAGCTTGCTTTTGTAGTATGTTAACAAACAATTACAAATGTCATTTCTTAACTACATCATTATCTTTTATTAGATTAAAGACAAATATTTTGGCCCTTTAGACTCAATTAGACTACTATTCACAATTGCAAAACAAAGCCACTACAATACACAGTACAGTGCTACTAACTTCATTCTGTAAATCACTCATTTTCCCCTGGAGTGTCTGTACTTCTTTCGCCTGCCGAGTCATTCTACGCTTCATTTCGTTCTTCTCCTCCTCAACTTCCTCCAGCCTCAACTGTGCCTGGTGTAAAGCCGAGCGTAGGCCAGACTCCTCGGAGGTGTGGCTAGTTATTAACTATCAATTGGAGGTGTTAATGGGGGCTGGTTTAAAGGTTCGGGTGTACTTTAGTTTTGTTGGATAGAGAGAGGGAGAGTCGCTCCTTTTCTCTTTGAGTGTGTTCTAGTTGATGTCTTAGACTCTTCATCTCCTCTTTGAGTTCAGAGCATTCGACTAAAATAATAATAATAATAATAATAATAATAATAATGATAATGATAATAATTGATGATGATGATGACACCTCATTATAGTACACGTTTCATGACACATTTTCATAATATTTGGATAAAATTGATATTGAAAACTTCATATTTATCACATGTACATGTGTATATGTAG
>NW_003546525.1:47906-51321 GCF_000090795.2 Amphimedon queenslandica
CTTGCACAGCATGTTGTGGAGAGCCTCTGTGATGTCAGAAGAGTCATTAGTTCCCAAGATCCTTCTTTGACCAGGAACAGTCACAGATCCACAAGTCACACAGATAGTCATACACTCGGCCATTTTTGTTTAACATTCACGTGATAATCATGTGACACAAATTGTCACAATGACGAAATTGTGACGATCTGAAATCTGATTGGGACTTCTTTTCTTGGTTGCGCGGAACAAGGGCAGGTAAGTCAAAATACCAGACCCTTCCCCGCCGTCCACCCCAATGACTGTAGGCTGGGGAATGGTCTGGGCGGCGAGACTAATCTTATCTTACGTCAGTTGTAGGACCAATTCCATTAATGTCATCATTGAGCTTCACTTGTTTGGTGGTGGGTAAAGTAAGTGAATGTGACTACAAGAAATATATGAACATTATTATCACCATTATTATTATTATTATTATCATCATCATTTTATTATTATTATTATTATCATTACAATTGAGTTTATATCAGATGGTGTGATGGCTGGAGAGCGTGTGGTGAGTGATGAGTCTGGAGTTGTCCCTGACGAAGCTTTTGCTTGATATTTTCTTAACTAAATAATAATGGGAAAGAGGCAAAACATTTAGTACAAATAATATTAAAGGATTTTAAAATAAGATTCTTTGAAGGGAGGGCTCTCACTTTCTTCTTTCCCAGGGCAAGTTTTTCTGTCTTGTCCATCTCAAAGAAATTGGAGGACAACAGTCAGTGTTGAAGAACAAGAATACCCATTCAATTTTAAAATTTACACATTTTAATATTATTTTTATTACGCACAATTAGATAACTTTACGGTCAAGGTCACATTCGAATAATAAGAAAATGTTTCGGTAAAAATAATTTAACCCTTTGCCTTTAACATTATTCACTGCAGGATCAGTGGATCACTTTTGCACCATAATCAATTTATGTACTGTGCTGTGAGGCGTAAGCTGACCAGGCTCAGGGCTAGCTGTTTTTTAAATTACTTATCTTCTTCCTCTGGATCTTTGAGCAAGAAATCCAGCACCAATTATCTTCCTACCATGAGCTCTGGGAGACTGGATACACCTCAATTTAAAAGCCTATTGACTCCTGGTAACGTTATTAGAATTAATGGCTGCAAATTAATTTGTACTCAACTATGTACAATAAATAATGTTGTGACTGATGGGTTTTTTAGTGGTGGGTATTGTGAAATATATTATGATTTTTTATTAATTGGTTAAGGGAGTTTCAGAAATCAGCTATCATATGACTGCAAATTAGGAAATATTTATGTTATTATTATTATTATTATTATTATTGTAACTGATTGGTTTTCATGGAAGAGATGTTTTGATTTTAATATTTAATGGTTGAGGGAGTTTCGGCATACTGCAAATTAGAAAATCTGCTGTACATTTAGTATTCATGTTATTATTATTATTATTATTATTATTATTATTATTATTATTATTATTATTATTATTATTATTTTCTAGATCTTCTAAGAATAGAGGAGTTGTTCAGGTCGGAAGGTTACTCATTGCGTTTGGTTGGTGGAGCCGTCCGTGACCTCCTGCTGGGGAGAAATGCTAAGGATATTGACCTAGCAACAGACTGCACTCCTGATGGAATGATAAAACTGTTTGAGAGAGAAGGAATTAGGTAAGAAACAATATATTATATACATGTATAAAGTGACAGATTAGTACCATATACGCCATATATTTCGTGGGGATTAAATTTCGCGATTGTCTCGTTTTGAAAAAATTTACAAAATTAAAATCCGCAAAATAGTATGCTAATTGTATAGTAGGTGTGGTAATTACATTAAAATCGCGAAATTTTTATTTGCAAATACAAAAATGCAGCCAAATCGTGAAATTTATACCCGCGAAATATATGGCATATACAGAAATTTAACAATGTCTATCATCTTTTACTGTATTAATTTCATTTCGTACGTCCTCATGTATTAAAAATGACAATATGTATTTGAATAATTTTGATAATAATTTTAATAATAATTTTGAAAACTTTTTATAACCATAAACATTAGGTTAATACAATACAATATAATGTCTATAATCTTTTACTGTATTAATTTGATTTAATTTGATTAATTTGATTTAATATGTCATTATGGGGGCAAGCATGAGCTATCGATGCGGCTTAGCTTGACTTTACTGAAATAAAATTAAAATGAATCTAATCTAGCTCTTAGTCTAATGAGAGAGAAAAGAATATTTATCTCTCTAGTCTCTGAGACCATTGCCTGCATGCATATTCAGACCCTGACCTCATGGTCGGGGTCTGAACAGAGCAAATATCATAGATTGTAAAATGAAAATAAAATAAAATGATTCTAATCTAGCTCTTGAGAAAGAAAAGAAGATTCACCTCTCATTTCAAGACCATTATATACCTGCATACATACTCAGACTCCAAAGGGGCCTGAACAGAGCAAATATCACCAATCACCTACTAACAAACCAATAAAAGAGACAAGAAATAGTGCTGTCACTAAGAACCAAAGCTAAACTTTTAGAGTCAAGCTCTTCTCACATTCTTAGTTCTATCGATGAGAGGAGTAATCCAGGAGAGTCTTAGCCTCGGGATCAAAGTGTAAAGGCCGCACAAGCACTGTAGCTCGCCAAAATTACTCTTATAGAGTTTACTTAAGTTTCCAGACTTTACAGAGCTGATGGACTAGCCTTTAGAGATGCTTGAGATAGCTCCTCTCTCTTATCTAGCTGTTAGAAAATGTGAAAGTTTGTCCTGTTTAAACGCCGCCATCTTGTTCATTGTGACCACACCCTCCTACCAACTGTCCCCATTTCAATATTTCTTTTTACACTTTATAAGAGGAGGCATTTTCAGCCAATTTCATAATTAGAAGGTATACAGAATACACATCGCGAGCTCTCAATTGAGACTGGATTTAGAGGGGCTTTACTCATGCTCGCCCCAATAATAATAATAATAACAACAACAATAATAATAAGTCAAGGCGTGAATTCATGATGAGGGCTGCATTATTGTATTATAAATATTTGAATTTACCTGCTGCTTATTTTGTGATTTTTTTCCAATACCTGTAGTGTTAATACAGATTTACTGCTTAGCACTTGAGCTAATTTGTAATAATTTAATATGCAAAATCAATTTTTTGCGAAATCTTTAAAATAGCCAGTTTCCAATAATTGTAATTAATGTTTATACAATATAGCTACTATAAGTTTGTTTTAATAATATACTGGTATGCATGTATGCATACTTGTGACCATGTGTAATTGTATTTAATGAGCCATTTTTAATTAAGACACGAATGCTGTTCTAAAAATATGTCAATAAATTGATACGTAACCGGCAACCAATCAGGTCAACCCACATCATTCTATACATTTATATAC
>NW_003546525.1:52098-55082 GCF_000090795.2 Amphimedon queenslandica
CAGTCCACACTGATCGATCCAACGACTATGAGATAACGACACTGAGGATAGACCACGTGACTGATGGAAGACACGCTCTTGTTCAGTTCACCTCCGACTGGGTCAAAGATGCCGAGAGAAGGGACCTCACTATTAATTCCATGAGTCTTGGTTTTGACGGAAAACTCTATGATTATTTCGACGGTCAGAAACACCTTGCAGAGAGAAAGTTATTATTTGTGGGAGATGCTGTATCAAGGATACAGGAAGACTATCTTAGGATACTGAGATATTTCAGGTAATTGATGTACTAGTCTGCTATCATAAATGACTATGTTTTTTGTGCACATAATTGTACATGTACTGTACATGTGCACGTACTTTCAATGATAATAAATTCATTGTTTATGCTCCCCAGAGAGTTTCTCTTTATGTACATGCCTTGTCACCCTACATATCAAATTTCTATTGATTATTGTGATAGTTTTAATCCTTATTGCTTGTACATTATATAATAATTTAATTGCCTTTCACAATTTAAAAAAAAATAAAACCTTACCTTGTTCCTTTGGCTGTAGCCACTGTATAAACCTGTATTTATTATTATTATTATTATTATTATTATTATTATTATTATTATTATTATTATTATTATTATTTATTTTGTCACTAGGTTTTATGGTCGTATATGTCTTCTACCCAATGCCCATGATCCAGATACGCTGACTGCCATTAGGGATAATGCTGTGGGTCTCACTAAGATATCAGTGGAGAGGATATGGAGCGAAATGAGTCGTATACTGGTCGGTAACCACTCACCCCATCTCGTTAGTCTAATGTATGAACTGGGCGTGGCAGCTAATATAGGTAATTAATTAAGATCATTATGCATGTACATGTACATGTATGTACTTACTGCATGTATAATAATACCTTAAGGCTTATTAATAATGCCATGTAACTATTAATAATAATTACTTAATTGTAATTTTTAATACCGGCAAAATCTATCTAGTGCTAAAATTACAAAATTTAGTACCCACAATTAAAAAGTCACTCTAAGCTATCATTAAGATTCTTTACCTGTTCAAGCAATGCTGGTATGCTTTAGGAATATTCAGAATGTTGTCTTGTTTCTATACGTTAGGTTTGCCTGATGATGGCAATTTGAATGAGTTGACTAAAGTATGGGAGAGCATGCATGGACGCTATCAGTTGGAGCCGGTTTGTTTGTTAGTCTCTTTACTGAAATCAGGAGAAGAAGTCGAGAGGTTTAGTAGACAATGGAAGCTATCGAACTTGGAGCGGAAGCTAGGAATGTTTGTGAGCAACGAGAGAGAGGCTTGCTATCAGGGAGCACCACTGAAGTATTACAAGGATCAGTTAGTTGATGGAGAGTTTAGGAATCATGTACTGGAATTGCTCAAGTATTGTAGCCGGTTCCCTGATAGCACTGAGCTAGAGGGATGGACGGTACCTGTATGTCCTGTGAATGGTAATGACTTGAAGAAGGCTGGGATAGCTAGTGGACAAAAATTGGGTGAAACTTTGAAGGACGTTAGAAGAAAGTGGAAGGAAAGTTGCTATGAATCGTCGAAAGAGGATCTACTTGCAACTTTAAAATGATTTTTAAAAATATAAATATAATCTTTATCATTATTAAATCTAGAGTTAACAATGAATCTCATTTTATTTGTAGTAGAGTAATTAATCAATTATCGGACTAATCAAACTTCGGACAGTTATATTTTGAAAACTAAACATGACTTTCCAGTGATTTTTGCACTAGATATAGATCATCACAATATCTGTTTGCATGGTAAAAATCAAAGCATTACCTTCTTTCTTTGTAAAGATATAATTTGCTAAACACACTTCGTAGATTCACACAATAATCGGCCGTGTTAACTCCATTTTCGTCACTTAGCCACAACGAAGCAAGCTTTGTTCGAAGAATAGTTTTGTACCACCAGAACTTTAGTACTGACTGTCTTCTTCAAATACCACTGTAAACATCTTGGTCATCTTTGCTTACTGTTCAGGTATTATACCTTTTTAGTTAATTATCATTATCGGTCACACCCATCTTCATTAATTGCTGCAACAAAGCACGAGGCTCCTTGTTTGTATTTTGTTTGGGCTCATTGAATCTCTCAGCTGCCTTTTCTTATCATAAATACTACCTCTATTGAATGTAAGTTACTATAAAAACAAAATTTGTTTGTATAGCATGCAGTTTGTTTTCAAAGCTGCTCTATCATGTGTATAGCCATAGTGCATGCAAGGTGCAAATTGCTCAGGCTTTAGTTCTGTAAAATAAAGGTACATCAATCTAGCACCAAGCCTTTTCCCCATGTTTACATGTCATTGGTATGATAATCAATTTTTTATGTTAATGTCTTTTTTAGATGGCGACATGCTGATGTACATACTCTACATGGCCTGAAATAAGCATGACGAATGCTATCAAAGCAGTTGAAGAAGAGGGGTTGACAGTTAGACTTGCAGCGGAGCTATATGGCATTCCCAAATCAACACTTTATGACAGGATCAGGGGAAATGTTCAACATGGAACTAAACCTGGCCCAGTGCCGTATCTTACAAAAGAAGAAGAGGTTATTTTGGCTAAGTTTTTAATCAAATATTCTCAGATTGGATTTCCCCGCACAGTTTCAGAAGTTCTTGCACTAGTAAGACAAACAATTCAGTCAAAGGGTTTAAGTGACGTCTCAATTTCTTATGGATGGTGGCAGAAATTTTGTAGCAGGCACAGTGAATTATCACTTCGTACTGCTGTGCCTTTAAGTCTTTCGAGAGCCATGGCCACTGATAATAGTGTCATACAAAAGTATTTTGATATACTTGAAGATACACTTAAAGAAAATTCTCTATTCAACAATCCAACTCGCATATTCAACTGTGATGAAACAGGACTCCCATTGAATCCTAAATCTTTGAAAGTTGTGAGTGGTCGTGGAGCTAAGAATGTCAGTCAAATCACTGGA
>NW_003546525.1:55092-102311 GCF_000090795.2 Amphimedon queenslandica
TCTGATACATATTGATGCCCTCATGCCATGTAGAAAGTTTTAACCAATGTCAAGCACAATTTTTGAGTTATGGTCATTAAAATGAATCTAAAAATGCCCCATTAGAGTCTTCCAATTTTTTTGAATTTTTAATTGCTATAGTTTTTGTATTATTAGTATTTATGACAACATCTCTCTCTCTCTCTCTTATCTTACATCAGTTGTAGGACCAATTCCATTAACGTCGTCATTGAGCTTCACTTGTTTGGTGGTGGGTAAAGTAAGTGAATGTGACTACAAGAAATACATGAACATTATTATCACCATTATTATTATTTTATTATTATCATCATTTTATTATTATTATTATCATTACGATTGAGTTTATATCAGATGGTGTGATGGCTGGAGAGCGTGTGGTGAGTGATGAGTCTGGAGTTGTCCCTGACGAAGCTTTTGCTTGATATTTTCTTAACTAAATAATAATGGGAAAGAGGCAAAACATTTAGTACAAATAACCAATTATATTAAAGGATTTTAAAAATAAGATTCTTTGAAGAGAGGGCTCTCACTTTCTTTTTTCCCAGGGCAAGTTTTTCTGTCTTGTCCATCTCAAAGAAATTGGAGGACAACAGTCAGTGCTGAAGAACAAGAATGCCCATTCAATTTTAAAATTTACACATTTTAATTTTATTTTTATTACGCACAATTAGATAGACTTTACGGTCAAGGTCACATTCGAATAAAAAGAAAATATTTCGGTAAAAATTTAACCCTTTGCCTTTAACATTATTCACTGCAGGATCAGTGGATCACTTTTGCACCATAATCAATTTATGTACTGTGCTGTGAGGCGTAAGCTGACCAGGCTCAGGGCTAGCTGTTTTTTAAATTACTTATCTTCTTTCTCTGGACCTTTGTACAAGAAATCCAGCACCAATTATCTTCCTACCATGAGCTCTGGGAGACTGGATACACCTCAATTTAAAAGCTTATTGACTCCTGGTAACGTTATTAGAATTATGTATAATGGCTGCAAATTAATTTGTATTTGACTATATACAATAAATGATGCTGTGACTGATGGGTTTTGTAGTGGCGGGTACTGTGAAATATATTATGATTTTTTATTAATTGGGAGTTTCAGAAATCAGCTATCATATGACTGCAAATTAGGAAATATTTATGTTATTATTATTATTATTATTGTGACTGGTTGGTTTTCATGGAAGAGATGTTTTGATTTTAATATTAAATGGTTGAGGGAGTTTCGGCATACTTCAAATTAGATAATCTGCTGTACATTTAGTATTCATGTTATTATTATTATTATTATTATTATTATTATTATTATTATTATTATTATTATTATTATTTTCTAGATCTTCTAAAAATAGAGGAGTTGTTCAGGTCGGAAGGTTACTCATTGCGTTTGGTGGGTGGAGCTGTTCGTGACCTCCTGCTGGGTAGAAATGCTAAGGATATTGACCTAGCAACAGACTGCACTCCTGATGGAATGATAAAACTGTTTGAGAGAGAAGGAATCAGGTAAAGAAACAATTATAATTATTACATGTACTTGTGTACATGTACTTTGTGATAGATTAGTATTTGATGATATATTATGTAGCATGTACATGCACATGAATGTGAAATTGAAATTTTAGGTTTTTGGAAATTTAACAATGTCTATCATCTTTTACTGTGTTAATTTCATTTTGCATGTCATGAAGTATTAAAAATGACAATATGCATTTGAGTAATCTTGATAATGATTTTAATAATAATTTTGACACTTAACAATATTACATGTAGATTAATACAATACAATATATTTTCTATTATCTTTTACTGTATCAATTTGATTTTGTATGTCATTATGCATCATAAATGACAAAATGTACATGTACATGAATAATATATAGTTTTCATAACATACATGTAGGTACATACCAACTGGTCTTAATCACGGGACTATAACAGTCCACACTGATCGATCCAACGACTATGAGATAACGACACTGAGGATAGACCATGTGACTGATGGAAGACACGCTCTTGTTCAGTTCACCTCTGACTGGGTCAAAGATGCCGAGAGAAGGGACCTCACTATTAATTCAATGAGTCTTGGTTTTGACGGAAAACTCTATGATTATTTTGACGGTCAGAAACACCTTGCAGAGAGAAAGTTATTATTTGTGGGAGATGCTGTATCAAGGATACAGGAAGACTATCTTAGGATACTGAGATATTTCAGGTAATTGATGTACTAGTCTGCTATCATAAATGACTATGTTTTTTGTGCACATAATTGTACATGTACATGTGCACGTACTTTCAATGATAATAAATTCATTATTTATGCTCTCCAGAGAGTTTCTCTTTATGTACATGTCTTGTCACCCTACATATCAAATTTCTATTGATTATTGTGATAGTTTTAATCCTTATTGCTTGTACATTATATAATAATTTAATTGCCTTTCACAATTTAAAAAAAATAAAACCTTACCTTGTTCCTTTGGCTGTAGCCACTGTATAAGCCTGTATTTATTATTATTATTATTATTATTATTATTATTATTATTATTATTATTTGTTAGGTTTTATGGTCGTATATGTCTTCTACCCAATGCTCATGATCCAGATACGCTGACTGCCATTAGGGATAATGCTGTGGGTCTCACTAAGATATCAGTCGAGAGGATATGGAGCGAAATGAGTCGTATACTGGTCGGTAACCACTCACCCCATCTTGTTAGTCTAATGTATGAACTGGGCGTGGCAGCTAATATAGGTAATTAATTAAGATCATTATGCATGTACATGTACTTACTGCATGCATTAATACCCTTAGGCTTATTAATAATGCAATGTAACTATTAATAATAATTACTTAATTGTAATTTTTAATATCGGCAAAATCTATCTAGTGCTAAAATTACAAAATTTAGTACCCACAATTAAAAAGTCACTCTAAGCTATCATTAGGATACTTTACCTGTTCAAGCATTACTGGTATGCTTTTAAAATATTCAGAATGTTGTCTTGTTTCTATACGTTAGGTTTGCCTGATGACGGTAATTTGAGTGAGTTGACTAAAGTATGGGAGAGCATGCACGGACACTATCAGTTGGAGCCAGTTTGTTTATTAGTCTCTTTACTCAAATCAGGAGAGGAGGTCGAGCGGTTTAGTAGACAATGGAAGCTATCGAACTTGGAGCGGAAACTAGGAATGTTTGTGAGCAACGAGAGAGAAGCTTGCTATCAAGGAGCACCACTGAAGTATTACAAAGATCAGCTAGTTGATGGAGAGTTTAGGAATCATGTACTGGAATTGCTCAAGTATTGTAGCCGATTCTCTGATAGCACTGTGCTAGAGGGATGGACGGTACCAGTGTGTCCTGTGAATGGTAATGACTTGAAGAAGGCTGGTATAGCTAGTGGACAAAAATTGGGTGAAACTTTGAAGGACATTAGAAGAAAGTGGAAGGAGAGTTGCTACGAATCGTCAAAAGAGGATCTACTTGCAACTTTAAAATGATATTTAAAAAATATAATTTTTATCATTATTAAATCTAGAGTTAACAATGAATCTCATTTTATTTGTAGTAGGTGTGCATGTACAGTAATTAATTTTGCTGAGTGTAATTCTCAGTCATCTGGTGAATTGTTTCAATTTGGAAATGATTCGTTTCTGTAGTTGGCAGAGACGGCTAGCCCTGACAGGCGGTATAAGATGGAAGGCTACTAGCTCTAGAGTAGAGAAAGCCGAGTCTTCAGTACAGGACAAGGCCGTGAAGCCATTCTCCGCCATACCCAGCCCTCCTGGATCATTACCTTTCATTGGACACATAAGACTGTTGAAAGGCCTCACTTCTTTGAGTGAACTCACTTCGAAGCTATTCAAAGACCATGGAAGGATATTCAGATTTGACTTTATAGGTAATCAAAAATACTCAAAATACATGTAGATCATCCCTAGATAGTTTATTTATATAATTTTATTTCATAAAAAAGACACCATTGTTTTTATGAACTGTCCCGCTTTTGGTCAAGACTAGGCATGCCTTAAAGAGATTCTATTTACTAACCTATAGTCTATCTATTATTGTTTACAAATACGGGTAGTAATGTTATTATTTTTCACTTTAATATTCTAGGCTATTCTTCAGTATTTATAGCAGACCCATCTGCAGTAGAGAAGACATTTCGACATGAAGGAAAGTACCCTAGCCGATCTTTTACTGAAGCTAATGTTGATTATATTCTGAAGCAAAGGAACGATCGGAATTTTTTTGTCTTCCAGTAAGCACTTTCTTTATGTTGGTAATCATTTTTCAAAACATTTGGCCCTGGAAACCAATTTAGTAGGGGGACCAAAATTGTATGGGACCAATTTTTGTGACAGGCCTATGATTAAAAATTATCTCATTCATACTTTACACTTTGTACTTAGGTCGGGTGAAGAATGGCGTGATACTCGTTCCAAGCTAGGAAAGCAGTTGATGCCTGCCAATGTTTATGGGTATTGTCCTGGTTTTAATAAAGTCTCAAGAAGATTTATAAGAAATGTTTATGATGTTCAGAACGATGATGGTTTTGTGGAAGATGTGAGAGACTTGATCAGATACTGGTCACTAGAAGGTACACTGATGTATAAATTATAAAAATTACATATTGAACTTGTTTGTTAAAAATAGTTGCTGCTCATTTTGCATATGGAGCTGATATTGATAGCATAAAGAATAAAGGAGGCCTAGAGAAAGAGTTCCAAGATGCAGTCGGAGGTCTTGTGGATACTTTGTTTGATTTGCAGACTGGCCCACCACTTTATAAAGTCTTCCCAACAAAAGCCTACAGGGAATTTAACAAATATTTGGACAAATTGATTGAGATTGGACAAGTCTATGCTGATCAGTACACGTCTGATATAAAGGAAAGAGCTGCTGTGAGTGAGGAGAAATTTCATGGGATGAGTCTACTAGAGCAATGGCTGATAGAAGGGAAAATGAGCGCTAAAGATGCCATCTCTCATTCTATTAACATGCTAGCTGCTGGAATGGACACTGTGAGTTTTACTATATTTTTACAATTTTTTAGTCTTTGGTCACTGCAATGCTTCCATGTATAGACTGCACACACTACTGCTTTTGTTCTGTACACATTATCCAAGCATCCTGAAGTACAGGAGAAAGCATATAAGCAGATAACATCAGTATTAGGTGATGATGAAGAACCTGATGGAGATTCACTACAGAAAATGCCTTACCTGGGACATCACATTAAAGAAACACAGAGGTTAAAATCTTGTATCATCATTTATGTATAACTCAATCAATATACATATGTAGATTGTATCAAGTGACTCCTTACACTGCAAGATGGCTTGAAACTGATGTTGAGTTGTTAAACTATCATATCCCAGCAAAAGTAATTGTATAATTAATGTGACATACTGTATACCGGTTTATTTTCGCGATGGAAAATTTTCACGAATCTTGCATTTCTACGATTTTATGGAATTAATTTTTGTGAATTGCTTGCAGACTGTACCACGTCGCAATGGAGAGCAGACTTTCGTGGTGAAAAATTTCGTGAATGATCACAAACCTGCGAAATTCGTGAAAATATTTTACCACGAAAATAAACCGGTATACGGTACACAGTTTAACTGCATCCTCCATTTTAAGACAACAATATTTGGTGGATTGGAAACTATGGGTCAAGACCCTACGCTCTTTAAGGATCCATTGAAGTTCAATCCCGATCGCTGGACCACTGATGACATACATCCATTCACAGTGTTACCTTTTGGATTTGGACCTAGAGGCTGCTGGGGTACATAATGATACTGTAACTACATCAAGTTATATTGTTATACATGTAGGACGAAGATTTGCTGAAATTGAAATGAAAGTTCTTTTGTGTCAAGTAAGCTAAAATGTAGGATTTAACTTTTTATGTTTTTATTGTATAGCTCATTCGTCACTTTAAAATGGAATGTGATTTTCCTAGCGATAGATTGCCGTCTGGTGGTTTGATGCTGAAAAGACCCACTGCCCCCATCAGAATTAAATTTACCCCTCGCAATTAATAGCTACTGCAAGATATAACAATTTTTATTGTTTATACATGTATGTATGTCATGTCATGAAAATAATTCGTCTATTATTATTATTATTATATCTACCATTTTAGCTCTAACTATAGCTCTTGGGTGTGTAGAGTATTGATGACACAATTAATGGGTAGGCGTGAGTGAATTTGTTGATTTGTTGACTAATCACTGCATGTGACACTAAAATTAAATTATAAAAAAATAAAGAGATGATACGTTTCTCTCAGCGTTTTTGTAGTTTGCATAGCCGGCCCATAGCCCTGACAGGAGGTTTAAGATGGAAGGCTACTACTTCAACAGCAAATGCTTCGAGTTCGACACAAGGTGATGGGACGGTGAAGCCGTTCTCCGCTGTGCCTAGCCCTTCAGGCTCTGTGCCAATTATTAAACATCAGAGGCTACTAAAAGGAATCACTTCTATGAGTGAATTCACTGTAGAACACTTCAAAGAGTTAGGACCTATTTTTAAACTTGATTTTATGGGTAAAGATATATAGATAAATCTAACCTAGTGTGGCTATTAGATCCGCTAACCATAGCTATGTCTAAAATTATTATCCTCATTGAAAATTATTATTTTAATTTGATAGGTCAATCAGTTGTTTATGTTGCTGATCCCTCTGCAGTAGAAAAAGTATTCCGAAATGAAGGGAAGTACCCAACCAGAGATACTAGTGAGAAAAACATCAATTGGATTTTAAAACGAAGGAATGAAAGCAATTTTGCTTTTCAGTAAGCTAGCTAGAAAAAGTTGCATCCAGAAGTGCCTGTAAACAAAACCCCAACTCTCTAGTGTTTACAAGCACTTCCAGTTGTAGCAATGGACATTACAAGTAGCATTCCAAAATTATATATATTGTACTATAATAGATCTGGTGAAGAATGGCGTGTTAATCGTTCCAAGCTAGGAAAGCAGTTGATACCTGCCAATGTTTATGGGTATTGTCCTGGTTTTAATAAAGTCTCAAGAAGATTTATAAGAAACGTTTATGACGTTCAGAACGCTGATGGTTTTGTGGAAGATGCGAGAGACTTGATTAGATACTGGTCATTAGAAGGTAACGTAATAGTCTTGATGCAAGCATACTGAAATACATTCCTTTATTAGTTGCTACTCATTTTGTTTATGGAGCCGACCTTGACTGTAGAAATGATAAAGAAGGCCTTGCAAAGGAACTTCAAGATGCGGTTGGAGGCCTGCTTGATTGTATTTTTGATTTACAGACAGCCTTGCCTCTCTTTAAAGTTTTTCCCACTAAAGCTTATAAAGATTTCAACAAAAACATGGACAAGTTAATTGAGATTGGACAAGTCTATGCTGACAAGTACTCATCTGATATAGAGGCAAGGGCTGCAGTGAGTGATGAGAAATTTCATGGGATGAGTCTACTAGAGCAATGGCTGATTGAAGGGAAACTGAGCATTAAAGATGCCATCTCTCATTCTATTAATATGCTGGGAGCAGGAATGGACACTGTGAGTTTTTATATGTTTAGTCTTTGTTACAGCAATTTTCCATGTAGACCGCACACACTACTGCCTTTGTTCTGTACTCATTATCCAAGCATCCTGAAGTACAGGAGAAAGCATATAAGCAGATAACATCAGTATTAGGAGATGATGAAAAACCTGATGGAGATTCTCTACAGAAAATGCCTTACCTGGGACACCTCATTAAAGAAACACAAAGGTAAAATAAATCTTGTGTATACCTTAAGTTAATATCCTAAAAATCAATTCTCTGAAAGGATGTTTTTGGAAAAATTACAAATACCATAATTATTAGAATAACATGCTTAATTATTATGAATTTTGTCATTATTGATAGATTATACCCTGTGGCTCCTTTTGTGCCAAGAATGCTAGACACTGATATTGATCTATTAGGCTATCATGTTCCTGCTAAAGTAAGTATATTGATGACCAAACCTTGTCATTAAATTTTTTATGAAGACAACAATAGTGCCAGGATTGGAAGCTATGGGTCAAGACCCTACACTTTTTAAAGATCCATTGAAGTTCAATCCTGATCGCTGGACCACTGATGACATACATCCATTCATTTTGTTACCATTTGGATTTGGACCTAGAGCCTGCTGGGGTACATAATGATACTGTAACTACCTCAAGTTATATTGTTATACATGTAGGACGAAGATTTGCTGAAGTTGAAATGAAAGTTCTTCTGTATCAAGTAAGCTAAAAATTTACATGAGATCCAACTGTTTTATAATTTATTGTATAGCTCATTCGTCACTTTAAAATGGAGTCTGATTTTCCTAATGACAAATTGTCATCAAGTGGTTTGGTGTTGAAAAGACCAACTGTCCCTATCAGAATCAAGTTTACACCTCGCAATCAATAGCTGTTATAAGATAACCAAAATTATTCTGCTGCAGTGTTTATTTTCTATGCCAAGGACCAATTTTTTAAATTTTTATGCTAAAATTCATTATTGTTATGCTGATCAAGATTTTGTTTGTTGAGATTTAATGAGTTCCTCCAGTGCCCACTTCTTGTTCTCAATCTCAGCCATCACTTGATGATACTCTTCAGCCAGTGACAAAGTCTGTCCTAAAGCTCTGATAATGTTCCAGTGATTGTTGAGTGTCTATTAACTGTAGCTCACTGTTGATGTGCAGAATCCAACTATGACCTAAAGAATTATCATTAATAAGTACATGTACTTCTAATCTTCTGAACCTTATTTCTTTTGACGCTGGATTCTTCTCTGCATGGTGTATAAGTGGCAACCAATAGATCTAATTGTAGTTAGTAACTCTGTACAAATCGATTAGCTCAATATTTAATTGCTTTACTTTAGTTGATGCATTGAAGTTCAATCCTGATTGCTGGGCCACTGATTACATACAACCATTCACAGAATTCACTGTGTTACCATTTGGATTTGGACCTAGAGCCTGCTGGGGTACATAATGATACTGTAACTACCTCAAGTTATATTGTTATAAATGTAGGACGAAGATTTGCTGAAACTGAAATGAAAGTTCTTTTGTGTCAAGTAAGCTAAAATGTAGGATTTAACTTTTTTCATGTGTCAAAGATCGCTTTGACTTTTAAAAGAATTTATTAGATTAAACAAGTGGAGAACAACCAAATAATAACTCAAAACTCTATTTATACTAATCACAAGGTTCCAGAAACTTCTGGACACATACAAATACATGAAAGTTACACAGTCTTCTGGAGGGTTCCAAAAAGTACAATAATACAATACAGAGATAAGTCACATTTTCTAGAATGTTCCAGTCAGTAAAATAGTACAATACAATTAGAGTACAATAACTATTACATTATAGATCCTTTACATCATGATTTATTGTATAGCTCATTTGTCACTTAAAATAGAGTCTGATTTTCCTAGCAATATTACCATCAGGTGGTTTGATGCTGAAAAGACCCACAGCCCCTGATCAGAATCTAACAATTTTATTGTTTATGTGTCATGTCATGAGTATGGCTTGCGAGACTATAAACATTACCATTTTAGCTCTAACTCTCAGGTGTAATGAGTAAGCGTGAGTGAGTTTGTTGATTTGCTGACTGGTAGATCTCTATCAGTAATCACTGTGACACTAAATAAAGAGATGATATGTTTCTCTCGACGTTTCTGTAGCCGGCAGAGCCAGCCCATAGCCCTGACAGGAGGTGTAAGATGGAAGGCTACTACTTCAACAGCAAATGCTTCAAGTTCGACACAAGATGATGGGACTGTGAAGCCATTCTCAGCTGTGCCTAGCCCTTCAGGTTCATTGCCAATTATTAAACATCAGAGGCTACTAAAAGGAGTCACATCTATGAGTGAATTTACTGTAGAACGCTTTAAAGAACTGGGACCTATTTTTAAACTTGAATTTATAGGTATCTACAAATTTAATGTTGGTTTCAGAATTTCATATATGCATGTAGGTCAATCAGTTGTATATGTTGCTGATCCCTCTGCAATGGAAAAAGTATACCGGAATGAAGGAAAATACCCAACCAGATCTATTGTTGAGGAAAACATTGATTGGATTATGAAAAAAAGAAATGATCGGTGCTTTTTTGTTTTTCAGTAAGCCTTAAATTACTTAAGATACAGCAAAAATCTTTTTTACTAAAATTAGTATGTGCATGTGATTTAATACACATAAATAGGTCAGGTCAAGAATGGCGTGATACTCGTTCGAAGCTAGGAAAGCAGTTGATGCCTGCCAATGTTTATGGGTATTGTCCTGGTTTTAATAAAGTCTCAAGAAGATTTATAAGAAATGTTTATGATGTTCAGAATGATGATGGTTTTGTGGAAGATGTGAGAGACTTGATCAGATACTGGTCACTAGAAGGTACATGTGTATAAGACTTTTATGCTATAATTAATTCTTTAATAGTTGCTGCTTATTTTGTTTTTGGAGCCAGCCTTGACTGTAGAAATGATAAAGAAGGTTTTGCAAAGGAACTTCAAGATTCAATTGGAGGCCTGCTTGATTGTATTTTTGATCTACAGACAGCTTTGCCTCTCTTTAAAGTTTTTCCCACTTCCACTTATAAGGATTTTAATAAGCACCTGGACAAGGCAATTGAGATTGGACAAATCTATGCTGACAAGTACGTATCTGATATAAAAGCAAGTGCAGCAGTCAATGAGAAAGTGCATGGGATGAGTCTACTAGAGCAATGGCTGATAGAAGGAAAACTAAGCACGAAAGAGGCCATCTCCCAGTCTATCAATATGCTGGGGGCAGGAATGGACACTGTGAGTTTTACTATAAATTCAGACTTTAAACTTATTAGCAAAGTTTTTATATAGACTGCAGTCACTACTGCCTTTGTTCTGTACACATTATCCAAGCATCCTGAAGTACAGGAGAAAGCATATAAGCAGATAACATCAGTATTAGGTGATGATGAAGAACCTGATGGAGATTCTTTACAGAAAATGCCTTACCTGGGACATCACATTAAAGAAACACAAAGGTTACATAAACAATAATTGATATATGAACATTATTGTGGCTTTTGACCATATGCATAGTCTACATTAATTTGTACTTTTGATAGGCTTTACCCTGTGATTGCTTTCATGCCAAGAATGCTTGACACTGATATTGATATATTAGGCTATCATATTCCTGCTAAAGTAAGTGGTTACAAATCAAATACTTTGTCATTGACTTTTTTGTTAAAGACAGCAATATTGGGAGGAATGGAGGCTATGAGTCAAAATCCTACACTTTATAAGGATCCATTGAAGTTCAATCCTGATCGCTGGTCAACTGATGACATACACCCATTCACTATGCTACCATTTGGATTTGGACCTAGAGCCTGCTGGGGTACATAATGATACTGTAACTACCTCAAGTTATATTGTTATACATGTAGGACGAAGATTTGCTGAAATTGAAATGAAAGTTCTTCTGTATCAAGTAAGCTAAAAATTTACATGAGATCCAACTGTTTTATAATTTATTGTGTAGCTCATTCGTCACTTTAAAATGGAGTCCGACTTTCCTAAGGACAGATTGTCATCAAGTGGTTTGGTATTGACAAGACCCAGTGTCCCCATCAGAATCAAGTTTACGCCTCGCAATCAATAGCTGTTATAAGATTTAACAATAATAATTCCGCTGCAGTGTTAATTTTTTATGCCAAGGACCATTTTTAATTGTTTCTACTAAAATTCACTATTGCTATGCTGATCAAGATTTTGTTTGTTGAGATTTATGAGTTCCTCCAGTGCCCACTTCTTGTTCACAATCTCAGCCATCACTTGATGATACTCTCAGCCAGTGACATAAAGTCTGTCTTAAGGCTCTGATAATGTTCCAGTGATTGTTGAGTGTCTATTAACTGTAGCTCAAGCTGTTGATGTGCAGAATCCAAATACGATCTAAAGAATTATCATTAGAATATAAATACTAGTTCTTCTGTACCTTATTTCTTTTAATGCTGCATTTTTTTTTCTGGTGTATAAGTGGCAACCAATAATTGTAGTTTAATAACTCTAATAGCTATAGTTACAATACTGTGTATAATACAATAACTAATGAATATAATTATAGCTGCAAATTTCTACCCGGGCAAAGCCCGTGCTTGCCCGGGTCCAAATACGCCTATGGACTTTGTGCTAATTAAACAATTTAGGCTGATTAAGCAATTTAGGCTGTCTGGCTGTGACTAGAGGGTCAGTCAGTGACTACTGAATAGGTGGCATTGTCTACAAAAGAGCAACAAGATGATTCGTTTCTGTTGTTGGCAGAGACGGTTACCTCTGACAAGTTGCATAAGATGGAAGGCTACTAGTACTAGCTCAAGAGTAGAAGACAAGGCTGTGAAGCCATTTTCCGCTATACCCAGCCCTCCTGGCTCTTTACCTTTCGTCGGACATTCAAGATTATTGAAAGACGTCACTTCTTTTACTAAATTTGCTGCAAAGCATTCCAGAGAGTTGGGACCTATATTCAAACTTAATATGATGGGTAAGCTTAACAAGAGATCCAAATGACATGTAATGATATATTTCTACTGCATCTGAATTTAACTCTCTAGTTTTTTTGTAAAAATGCCATCTACAAAGTGTAGAGTTAATGGGCGTATGAGATCTAACACATACACATGCAGCATACCTTGAATATACAGCCTCATGATACTGGATGTGTCAAATGGTGATTTGGGCCACTGAAGACTGAATCAGTCATGATTTATAGATTAACAGAAATAACACTAACCAGCTTTTCATGTAGATCTACATTATCTACTCTTGATCTCTATAAGAGAATTTATTTGTATAGGTCAATCAGTGGTTTTTATTGCTGATCCACATGCAGTGGAGAAAGTTTATCGACATGAAGGAAAGTATCCAGTCAGATCACTTAGAGATGAAAATATGAATTCGATCGTAAAAAAAGAAGTGGATGTAATCTCATTTGCTTTCCAGTAATGAAAATTTTATAATTTATTATGTTTGCTCAAATCCAGAGTTGATATTAATCTAAGTTGTATATAGTGGCCTACTTGTAGATCTAGTCTTCTAGATAGTATAAATTATTGCAGCTACCAATTATAATTGTAAATATAGACAATGAAGATATTTTAACTTGATTTGCATGCATATAGATTCTACATGATTCTTTAAATGGTATAGAACTGGTGAAGGATGGCGTGTTAGTCGCTCTAAATTTGGAAAGCACCTGTTGCCTGCCAATGTTTATGGCTATTGTCCTGGTTTTAATAAGGTGTCCAAAAGATTTATAAGAAATGTATATGAAATGCAAAATAACGATGGTATTGTTGATGATATAAGAGACCTGATCTTATACTGGTCACTAGAAGGTAAGAGACGGGTCTCTATGGCTTTCAATATCTGGCTATTATTTTTCTTGTACATGTAGTTTCATCTTATTTTGTGTTTGGAGCTGATCTTGACAGTAGAAATGATGAAAATGGTGAAGCAAAAGAGTTGAAAGATGCATTTGGGGGCTTCATTGACTCTATTTTTGATCTGCAGTTCTCACTTCCACTATATAAAGTGTTTCCTACTGCAGCTTATAAGAAATTTGTTAAAAGTTTACGAGAAGTTCATAAAATTGGTCGAAAGTATGCAGATAGATACATATCTGATATAAAAGCAAGGGCTGCAGTGAATGAGAAAATTTATGGGATGAGTCTACTGGAGCAATGGCTAATTGAAGGGAAAATGAGTCCAGATGAAGCTGTTGTTAATGCTGTTGAATTTTTTGCAGCAGGAATAGACACTGTAAGTTAAATATTATTTTAAACTAATGAACATGGATCTAATACCATAATAGACTGCCCACACTACAGCTTTTACATTATATGAGCTAGCCAAACATCCTGAAGTTCAAGAGAAAGCATACAAGCATTTAATAGATAATAAAGAAGAAGCAGATGAAGTGGATGGCAATTCACTTCAAAAATTAACATATTTGGGCCATATTTTAAAAGAAACACAAAGGTAATGACAATTACTGGTTGCTTGCACTAACACTAAATGACCCATCACTTTTGACCCTTGATACAGTGCTGTATTTTCCTTAAAATGTTGTGTCACAGTTGGCACCTTTGATCATTGTACAATCTGATCTTGAAGTCTGCTGACAAAAATATTTTTAATTGCTTCTGTGTTGTTGGACTCAAGACTCTGCATGGGCTAGTGCTAGGCTAAGCAGTGATACAATTATAATTATAGCACTTGACCACCTAACTTTATTAGTTGTGTCAAAAGTACTTTTGGTTGTTTAATTATATTAGGTTTTACTCAGTGAGTAATTTCACATCTAGAATATTACTTGATAAAGACATTGAATTGCTTGGGTACCATATTCCAGCTAAGGTGAGTAAGCTTATTTTGGGACTAGGCATTAATTATTACTTTAAGACACAATTATTGGGTGTAATGGAAGCTATGGGTCAAGATCCTAAGCTTTTCAAAGATCCACAGAAGTTTAATCCTGATCGCTGGACAACTGATGATATTCATCCTTTTATTGTTCTGCCATTTGGATTTGGGCCCAAAAGCTGTTGGGGTATGTCATTATATATACAAAACATTAATAATGCTCATAGGAAGGAGGTTTGCTGAAGTGGATATAAGAGTTCTCATCTCACAAGTATAATTATTAATTCTGCAGACCTATCATTTTAAATCTAATGCTAGCTTGTTCAACAATTTAAAATGGAATCTAAATATCCTGGGGACAGATTGCCATATGATGGCATGACCTTATCGAGGCCAAGTGTTCCTATTAAAATTAAGTTTATTCCTCGCAATTAACACTTTGCAGATTGTGTACATGTAATTACACTAATGTATTTTTTATGATTTTATGTATAGCAAATGTTAGAATTTACTATTGTCTCTTATGCTAGCTGTCAATCAGTAGATAAGGATTATTATTCTGCTGCAGTGTTTATTTTCTATGCCAATGACCAATTTTTTTAATTGTTTCTACTAAAATTCATTATTGTTATGCTGATCAAGATTTTGTTTGTTGAGATTTAGCAAGTTCCTCCAGTGCCCACCTCTTGTTCTCAATCTCAGCCATCACTTGATGATACTCTTCAGCCAGTGACATAAAGTCAGTCCCAAGGCTCTGATAATGTTCCAGTGATTGTTGAGTGTCTATTAACTGTAGCTCCAGCTGTTGATGTGCAGAATCCAAATACGATCTAAAAAAACTATCATTAGAATATAAAATACTAGTTCTTCTGTACCTTATTTCTTTTAATGCTGCATTCTTCTCTGGCGTATAAGTGGCAACCAATAATTGCAATTTAATAACTCTGTACAGATCGTTGAGGATTAGCTCAAAATATTTATTTGCTTTACTTTAGTTTAAGATCAAGTGCTTGGGTTTTAGTTACCAAGTAATCAACGTTAGACTCAGTTTTTGATGCAAGATACTTTACTTGATATTTTGATATAAGATTATCAAGTGCTTGACAGCATTCGCTTAATACCTGATCAGAATATATTATTATTTATGTAATAATTATTTTTAAGCTACTGTAAAAAAATAATTACTTTGTAATGCTCCATTTTTGTTGAGTGAATCTTTTGCTTGAGCTCCAGGAGACATTGCTCTTTTTGTTTGACGCCTTCACGTTTCTCTCTCACTAATGATGGAATACTTTTCAGCTGTGCCTCAGATAGGTCCTTGGAAGATACTAATGAAATGAAAAATAATATTGATTACTTTGCTGGTATTTTTAGTAGAAATAGGAGTGTATATACATACAGTCAATGTACATAATCTAATTTAATCTATAAAATGTAAAATCTAAATGCAAATGTAAAGTCTGTTTGCAAATACTTGTGTACCTTCTTCCTCGTTCAGCCATGATGCTATCTGCGAGCACTCTTCACTAGCCATCTCATTTACTCTTTTAAAAACTGCAGTTCTCTCCCGCTTCCATTCCTTATCATTGGAGTGGGCATACTTGTTCCAGTGATGATCCTCAATGGCCAGTGAGTCCTTGTATTGTGCAGCTTCTGCTCTTCCTAAACGTTCACGTAAGGATTCGTTGTCTCTGCATTGAACTCTCAGTAGGCGCAGCAAACAGGCTTGTTCTAAGTAATTAAGCTGAGCCTCTTTCAGTGAAGCTTGTGCCTGAAAAAAAAGACATAACACTAATTTTATCAATGGCAGAATTCTTGGCAAAATAAAGACTTGTGATTTAGTATCTTAGTGATAGGTGTAAAGATACATTATCATCAAAAATTATATATTATAAAATAATTATTTATTATTATTTTTATACATCAGTGATCAAAATTTATTTTTAAAATATTCATGCTACATTATAACCTCATTTAAACGGTCCTGATCCTCTTTATTTAATCTTCCTCGCTCTTGTAGTAGCTGATCTTTACCAACCTGCAACTCCTCAACCATTATTTCAGTTTTGGGCGTGCCCCAATTTGGGGGGGCACGCCCATAATCTGTTTGGCGGGAAGTGCTAAAGTTAAAATGGCCACTAGGGGGAACGCGAGGTGGAAAAACAAGAGACGAAAAAGCCTTTACGTAAGAAATACCTATTAGTAGAGTCTTATATGTTATATTAACACCTTCAGAACAAGGAAGATACCAGCAACAAATTTATATATCGATCTTCATCTCCTTCTCCAGCCCCTGATCCTTCTCTAGACTCTCCTGTCGCCTCTCCTCCTCTGCAAAAAGCTCCTACTCTCTCTCCTCCTCTTCCTGCCCTCTCTCTTCCACCTCCAGAGCCTTCAATTAATGATCCATCAAGTCAGTTTATTTAAAAGTTAAGCTTATATATATTACAAAGCCTTCTTTCTTCTCTTAGTCCCATCTACTCCTCTTGCCCCTCCCACTCCTTTTAGGGAGAATGTTTCACTGAGTTAGTTTATTTTGAAAGTTATATTGTGGAGCTTTCTGTCTTCTCTCTTTTAGAAGCTTTGATCCAGCCTACTCCTCTTATTGCTCCTCCCACTCCTTTTAAGACACATCAGGCACCCACAAATGATTTACCGAGTCAGTTTGTTTTGAATTCTCTATTGACGATTTTCTGTCTTCTCTCCTTTAGAGGTTTTCCCATCTCCTCCCCCTATTGCTCCTCCCACTCCTTTTAGGGCACTTGAAGTACCAACAAATGATTTACCAAGTCAGTTTTGTTTTAAATTTTTTATTAAGGGTTTTAATAATTTTTGTGGTTGCATAATTTTACTTTTTTGTGGGATTCAATATAGCAGTAGAGCTCTTGCAATTAAATAATCAAAGGGTAGGGTGGAGCTTTGTGCCGGCCATGTTGAAGTATAGAGAGAATTGAGTTTGAGTATTTCCATGCAAGTGATTCATGTGTAGCAGTCAGCATGTACATGTAGTATACTAATAATACTATCATGACTTTGTATCATATTATATTGTTATTTAATACTTATAGACCAGTTGGCGCTAAGTATATTCATAGAATTTTGAGTATATTCATTGTGATACCGTAAATAAAGTAAAAATTTTCCTACCGCCATTTTGGAGTCTTAGTTACTAAGAGTAGAATGGGAGAAAGTAATATCTTTGCTTCTATATCTTCTAGTGGCACTTATTAAAGTCCATGAGCAACTCTAGACACTGGATGATGGTCAGTAAGCAGTAGCAATATTGCTGTAACAAATAAATACAGCAGTTTTTGGAGAATAAGCTCTTTTCACGATCGCTCCATAGACAACCATTGGAAGTAGGACTCCAAAATGGCGGAAGGAAAATTTTACTTTATTTACAGTATCACAATGAATATACTTAAAATTCTATGAATATACTTAGCACCAACTGGTCTATAGTACATGTGTTATATTGTTACTGCATGTAGTTTGTGTACCGGAAATTGATGGTCGTATCGCAAGTGCAGCTGTTGAAGAAAGAGAAAACGAGAAAAATTTTGAGAACAGGAAGAGTTCTTCAAGGGGTAAGAAAAGAAAGAAGAGAAAAGTAGATGATGAGGAAGTGGAAGCGTCACAAATTGAAAACGATATAGCCATTTATCTTGATGTTAACAAAATGTAAGCTCCTATCTGTGTACATGTACAGGTATGCATCATAATTTTTAATTTTGAAATGTGTGGTTTTTTGTTGAAAATTTAGTCCAAACGAAAAGTTTTCATTGACTGAAAGATTTATTTGGTTTATATACATGTATTTTGAAAATTTTATCCTCCCTCTCAAGTGTGTAGAGATGCTGTTACGATACTCTTGTATCTTATAGATGTAGAATGGAGATTGATAAATTAGACAAGATCCAAAATGAAATACTTACAGTAAGCGACGAGGACTGCATCCGACAAGCAAATGAAGAGATGAAGCAAAGCAGGAGATTTGATAAAGAAACTCAAGAGAGAATTAATGATTCGATAAGGAAAAGAATTGATGCCATTGTGAGCTCATTATTAGCTTTTGTCTGTCCTTATTGACTACAGTCTAGTGCTTTAATTTTATTTCAGCAATTGGCAATATTAAGACTGCCAGTCATTTGATGCACATACTCAAGGCCTTTCCACACTAGCACTTCTAATGCGCATTGAACTGGTTTGAAACCGGTTCTAGTCATTCCACACCTGAAGTCAATGTGCATTATCTCAAACTGCCTCCATAATGTGGTTTGAATGCGTATTCAATAGATAACCAATGGTAGCTGGATCAGAAATACTATCAAAATATACATGATCCTGAAGATAGTGTGGAATCACCTGATGCGCATTCATGAGCTGACTTCTGGAACCGGTTCAAGTGTAGAAAGGCCTTCAGTAATGCACATGCACACAAAAATCATCAAATCAAAAATACTAATTACAATTTTATAGTGAAATTGCCAAAATAAAACTCTGCCAAAATAAATTATTAGATGATATTTTGACTTTTCTTTTTTTTCTTATACCTTATAAATAGGAAATGCATGTAAAGAGAAAAAAAGAGATGCTTTTGTGCACACAAGAAACTCTCACTCCACGCGCTATCGTCCACAAGCTTTCAGCTCATGCATCCAAAGTTATCAACACTCCATTTTAGAACATATATTATTAAGTATTTTTTCTACTTTACCATAAGAAAATATGTTGCATTATCTATAGCCTTACTCATATTTGCCACTCATGTGTTTTTTAACATCAAGATTAGTCCTGGTGATTTTTTTACTCTTAACAGGGATGTACTGATAGAATTAAATACACAATTAATGCAAACAAGCAAGTGTTTACAACTGCAAGAGCCATATTTTACTATGAATATGGTACTATGAATATGGTAATGGTTCATACCAGTAAAAAGATAACATGACAACTTGATGACAACAAATTCCTCTGTGAATCAGCCCAACACTTACAGGTGTCAATTGCCTGCCCCCATTCTTTTCTAAATTATAAGTAAACATACACACCTTTATTAGTCTTGAAAATAATATGAACAACATCATTAGTGAAAGTGTCAGAAAGATGTCAATAGTTTTATTGTCTACATATAAAGAAATGAGATTCTTAATTATTTTTACAAATATCAAAACACTAATTTATATACTAAGACTTCTAAAAATAAACTATAATAACTGCAGCAAAAGTACATTATCTGTCTACTGAACGTATATCTCATAAAAGCTGACTGGAGTGTCTTCAATACTTGTTGACCATACTCCACAGACCCTCAGCTCAATATAATCAGTGCTGGTAGTGTTACCATAGTCTCTGTGAAACCATGGGATACTAGGAGCTGAACAACAAGGAACTTCATTAGGCCCACAACCTTGACCATCCCAGAGTGGATCAGATGTGAGGAGGCTATAATTTGCATAGATGTTTTTGTTAGCTGATTCACAATAATAATGACTACCGATGAACGTTTGGGCAAGTTGAAAACCGCCAATGTTACATGGACAATTGTAATATACATGGTGGATACTACGGATCTCAGAATTTCCAGCAACTAGAGTCCATATGTGTTTACGAGGAGACCCACGTGTGATTGAGATGCCATCCACATAACAAGAGTCAATTCCAACAGAACTAGACACCATGTTGTAAAGGGCAGCAGGTGTACCCCATTGATACCCCACTACTCTACCACATATTTGAGAATACCTAATACCATTAGATGGAAACCGAACTGAAGCACAGCTACTATCATCAGTTACTGGTCTGCCACAAGCTCTGATCCCTCCTGACTGCTGAATTGATAGCCCACTAGGACAGGATTGTGCAAGATTAGACATATCTAGGTATGCTAGTCTTGTCCACCCTTCTCCTGAACCACACAGAACTCCCATATTGCAATAAGTGGATCTGCCCCCAATATTATAATAACCTGATTTGATATTTGGTAGTCTTTCTTTGATTCTGTGGCATGTTGCAAAAGAGGGATTATCAGTAGCATCTGAGTCATTGGATGAGTCATCTGAGTCATTGGATGAGTCATTATGAATGTGAAACCTTACCAGCTCTTTTGCTAATAGTAGCACATCATCCACAGCCTCAGCAGTTGAGGCACTGGTTACATTGATGCTTGAGAGAAAGTCGACAACTGTGTCAAATTTTTCATTTGACAAATCATTAAGCATGTCCATGACATTCTTTTGAATGTCAGCCGACATACCTGTGGAAGGTTTTGTATGGGCTTGCAGTAAGGACAGATGCAGTAAGTAAGCAACTGAAATAAGGATAGCAGAGAGTAGCATCAAGGCAATGCACTGTAATGCTATTTGTAGAGGAAGTGCAAAACCGTTGCATGCAGACTTTGATGATCCTTGCTTTCTTTGAAGTAAGACACTTCCTCTTTTAATTGTATGATCAAGCTTTTCATATACCGGTACTGGGAGTTCATCATTTGAACTGTGGACAGCCACTTCTTGCAGCTCTTGATTACAGTAATTGACATTATCCATTCTCCAGTAGATCTATTATAATTTATATAAAACTTTGAAACTTAGATCCCTCCACTCACAGCAGTAGCTAAAATATTGCTACAGCTTATATAGCTACACTGCAGTTTCATACTTCCAATTGAGGAGGTACTAAAGTGAAGAGAAAGCTTTTTTGTTTATAGTTCTTCTCCACACAATTTGCACTTGAGGTGTTTTGGATTTCTAAGCCTAAGGAGGGGCTAGTTAATTAAGAGAACATGGGGTGTGGTTTTAAAATGACTAAAAATTTTAATAAAACATGGCTGTCGAGGAATTTAGGTTCAAGCTAGCAAAGGCTAAGGACTTGCCTCCATCTTGGTTCGAATTAGTTCTAGTGCCAAGAAAATTTCAAGAGCATATCATAGCTTTGAATGGCAATAGAAAACGTAAGCACATAAATAGTCAGATGACATCTTTTTCACAACTGAATTATTGTATTTATAATTATATAAAATTAATTATATTTATTATTGTTGTTATTTAGTTGAGCCATCTGCTCTCTCACTCATTGTCATTTTTCTGGAAAAGGCAGGATGCCTAGAAGGACAGGTAACATTTAGAAAAATCTATTTCTTCACTTTGTTTTCAGACCTTTTCTGAGGGGGCAGTGAAAATTTCCCCCGAGAGGAGAGATGTACTGATAGACTGTGCTCATTTTATGGCCGCTTCTCTTAACTGGAACCTAGCAACACTGGAGAAAGGGTATGTGTACTTGTACTTATACAATGTACATGTATATTATATTAATAATGTAGAAAGAATATCTACAGGTACATGTACATATACTTCAACTTCTATTAATGATGCAAATTTAATCATATTAAAATGTATAATCTCTTATATTTTTATACCTTTCTTTCTAGACTCCCTCCAGCTGCCATTTATTCATTAATGCTATCACTAAAGGACAAGTTTCATTTCCCTTCCTCTAATTCTCTCTCTGACGTCAGTCCTGGATCCGACCCTCCGCTTTGTCCTCTTCATGTTTCAGCGAACCTTTTATATCATCTCTGGATTGTTAGGTTTTGTTCAAATTGCGATCTACTGCCTCCTGCTCAGGGCTTGCTTTGGGAGGGTACATGTGCTCCATTGGAGACCATCAAACAATTGGTATGATTATTATAATCATGTATATTGTTGTATTATTATTATCATTATTAAACAATTGATATGATTATTTTAACTACGTGCATGTATATATATATATTTTATATTTACATTTACTGTATTATTATTATTATTATTATAATGCAAGTAATAAGAAACATTACAAATAAAATGGAAAAATGTAAGGAAACTTGTAACTATTTCTCTTAGAAGAGGAGTCATGATCACTTTATTTTTTTCACATTCAGCCATTTTGTTGCAGATATTTGTCATTTTAGTTTGTATGTACAAGTACAAATGTAATAAGCAATTCACATTATGTACAGCCATTAAAATTAATGTGCAGTAATAATAATAATAGAATCTATTCTCTTCTCTTTTAATTTATTAATTTAATTTTATTAATTTTAAGATTACAAATCAAATGCAAAAAGCAAGAAAACTTGTAACTATCTCCTTATTCTCTTCTATTAGGTATTACCACTCGTTGATGACTCGGTTTCATTTCTTTTACAAGTTATTCCTCTTCATTTTGACTATCCGCTACCCTCCATTAGTATAACATTGGCCACATCACTCACTCCTGCCTCTGATCCACTGGTTGTAAATTTACCATCTCCTATTGAAGCTTTCCCTAGGGATAAGATTCATGCTCAAGTAAGTTGAAAATATGGATAATTGTTAAGAAGAGCAAAGCAATACTTTAATGGTGATCAGGGTTTCCCACAAAGCATGCTACATGTGTATGTGTGCTAAACGGCATGCTTCATGAGTTGACAAACTCTACAAAATCAAGCCAAAGTCCCTGTACTATAGTACATGGTCATCGGCCAAATTTCGCCAAAAATATTAAGTTGAGAATTCTACATTTTTATAATTTTTCCTGACGCATATACACATTTTTATGTTGTGTAGAAAGTTTGAGTTGATTCAAATCAAAATTGGATTTTTTACAAATTTTTTAAGCTGCTCCAAAATCAAGCCAAAGTCCCTGTACTATAGTACAGGGTCATTGGCCAAATTTCACCAAAAATGACAAGGAGAGAATTTTACATTTTTATAATTTTTTCTGATACATATACATGTTCTTATGTTGTGTAGAAAGTTTGAGTTGATTCCGATCGAAATTAAATTTTTTACAATTTTTTAAAATTTGCTCCAAAATGGGGCCAAAGTCCCTGTACTATAGTACAGGGTCATCGGCCAAATTTCACCAAAAATGACTAGGAGAGAATTTTACATTTTAATAATTTTTTCAGATGCATATACATGTTCTTATGTTGTGTAGAAAGTTTGAGCTGATTCTGATCAAAATTGGATTTGTTACAATTTTTTAAAGTTGCTCCAAAATTGGACCAAGATCCCTGTACTACACAGTACACAGTCTTTGGTCAAACTTTACCAAAAATGAAAAGTTGAGAATTCTCCATTTTTATAAGTTTGCACATGTTCATGTACACTGTAGTACTTAAATTTTTTTTACTCTATTACATTGATCTCCATATCTGTCAATATTTTGATGATGTGTTTATGATTCATTGTATTTATTTGTATTTTTAGATCTTTTTTGATGTTGGGCAAGTACTATTTGCACAAGAGAATTACTCCAAATCCCTTGAATGCTTTCAATCCTGTCAGGAGCTACTACAGTCCATTTCTTCCTCATCTTCTCCTTATCCTTCGGTGGACACTGACCAGTTGAGAGGCTACGTCTCCGCTTGCTCTTCGTTTGACGTGGGTTGGGTCGATGGGGCGGAGTCAGAGGAGGAGAGACAGGACGAGAGAGTGGGTGTGGTTGTGATGTGTGAAAATTTGAGGAAGTCGCCAGAAACAGGACTGGTTAGTAATGTGTCCTTGCAACCATTTTACAATGTACTGTACATGTATGAATGAAACAGTTACAAATACATCAATGAATTAATTATTATTATTATCATTATTTTTTTAAATTATATTTATCACTATTATGGAAGATTTTACAACTATTTTAAAACTATTTTTTAAGATTTTAAAACTATGTAAAACTTTAATTGTATTTTTGAAGCTACATCTAAATGTACTATCGATGTCCTCTTTTTCTTCTTTCTCTCTCTCTCTCTCTTGCTATCATTAGTTGGAACTGCCACTAGTTTTTAACTCAATATCTAAGCTATCCGAAGCATATAGAACATGTTTAAGCCTCGAAGTATCCGATTGGTCGGAACTGGTTGCCATGGAGCCTTCATCAAGCAAGAGATCTCGTCTTGTTGAAGAGGAAGAGTTTCCTAATATATCGGTTTCCACCCAGTTCAACCTGTGGAATTTAGTGTGGTCAGTTATTGAGGGAAAAGGGCTGCAGCCTATTGCTTTGAAGAACTTGACTTCATCTCAGATTGAGGAGAGAGAATTGACAGGAGCTTTACTTAATGTGAGCTGCCACCTACAGTACATGCACCTGATATCCTTTACATGTTTGTAACTGCATCTAGTAGCAATTAATGCCTCATGACTATAATGTACTAATAATGTGAACCATGCTCAGTAGAGAATTCTCAATTTTTATAATTTTTATGTATGTACATGTACATGTACATGTTCTTACATTACGTACACAGTACTGTACATGTACATGTATGTTGTTATTATTATTATTATTATTATTATTATTATTATTATTATTATTATTAATTCATTATTATTATTAGGTGATTGAGAGGGTCTTGAAGGACATTGAAGGCTCCTCCATTGATCATGAATTAGCTTATCAGAGGCTTAGCCTATTGACTAGTAGCATCAATGTTGATAGCGAAGACACTTGGAGGAAATACGAGAGAATCAATAGACTGCTCTTTAAGAATGAGGTTAGTCAGGAAGGAGAGATTTATTTTGGAGAAAATAAATTACTAAATACTTATAGTTTATATTTGGCAAAATTATGGCCATGTACTATTAAGCAGGTTTAGAAATGCAATTTAATAAAAATAAATGTTTTAATTTATGGTTTAAAATTGCAGGTGGCTCTCAAATTGCTTAAATTTAGTATTTCCTCAAAAATTGTAAGGGAAAGTATTTGACAATTATGTTCTTTATTATTCAGGTTCCTTGCCCTTGTGTTGCTAGTGTGAAGTTGTCTCCTTCTCTTCTCTCTTCATCCTCTGATTCTGATCCTCTCAGTGGACTCATTCCCATTCTCCTGTCCTCAGACCCAAACCAAATGCTTGAGGATATGAAGACTCTATTTGAGAAAGTACCGGAATCAGAACATGTCAACATAGCAAAATCAGTTAGTTATAAATATACAGTACATGTACATGTACATGCATGAAATAGTAATACATGTACATGTACATGTAAAACGTATTCATTTTAAAATTAAATTATTTTTTGTTTTATTAGTTGAGAGGTGGAGATAGGGACTACGTTACTGCTGATCAAGTCATGAGTAATTCATTAGTAGCAGCTCAGTACAATATGTTAATGCAAAAGGCAGAGTCTTGTCTTAATGAAAGAGTGAGTAATGGAATCATACTGATATACTAGTAATAGCCATTGTTTGTGTCATATCATCTCATTCATGTTAATACCATTGTACAGTACTGTGTGTGTTAGTGCATGTATTTTGAAGTTTTAGGTTACATAAGTTTTATTATCTACACATTGTTTTCTTTAGCTGATGCATGTACAGTACATGTACATGTACTTTTTCTCTCTCTTAGAATTTTTCTCTGGCTAATGAGTTCTATTCCTCTGCTGCTCAGTTCCTTACACACAACTCTTCCATTCCCAGTCCACTTCGGCATAGACTCATTCCCATACTCATGGAGACCAGTCTCAGAATGAGAATAATATCAGCCTCAAACTCACTTCGGAGCCTCTCCAATAAACAGTGAGTGGATGGCTCAATGTCTGTCAGAAAATCTAATAAATGGAGAATTCTCCAGGTTGTTGTAATAAAATACAATGTACTGTAGTACAGGAACTTTGGTATGAATTTTAGTAATTTTAAATGAATTTTAATGAATTTTAGTTCCATTGTCACGAAATCTGTGACAAGCAAAAACCCATTGGTTTCATTGTCACAAAATCCGTGACAAGCAAAAACCCATTAGTTCCATTGTCACGAAATCCGTGACAAGCAAAAACCCATTGGTTCCATTGTCACGAAATCCGTGACAAGCAAAAACCCATTAGTTCCATTGTCACGAAATCCGTGACAAGCAAAAACCCATTGGTTCCATTGTCACGAAATCCGTGACAAGCAAAAACCCATTGGTTCCATTGTCATGAAATCTGTGACAGGCAAAAACCCATTTGTTTCATTTTTACAATCATGATAGCATTATTTAAATTTGTCTGGTGGATGTAAAAAATGTTACTTTTCATCTCTTTTGTCACATTCAAGTGTCATGCAAGCTCATTATTATTTTTTTCTCTAGAGCTTGTGAAAAATACTCGGCACTGATTGATGAGGCAAAGAGCCACTACAGCAACAATACCAGTAAATATTGATGTAAACTATTGTATTATTAGTCCTTTTAACTGCATCTTGCTATTTCTTTATCTTTCTCTCTCTCCCTCTTTCTCTCCCTCTCTCTCTCTCCCCCCTCTCTTTCTACTCTCTCTCCTCTTCTCTGCTGTTATTAAAGATCCCAATAGAGATCTCTGTATTACAACATTAAGTGGTGTTTTCCTCCTAAACCTCCAGCAGTATAGCTTCCTCATTCGTTCTGATCACATTAACCTTCACGAGAGAGTCAGTCAAATCATTAATGCATTTATAAGTGTTCTTTAATGTACAATTATAAGTACAATGTACATGTATATATGCATGCACTTTACGTTACATGTATGATTGTACACATAATTTCTCTCCATTCATTGTATACTTGCTACTGTGCTTATCATTTTTCAATTTGTCTTTTTCTATTTTTTGGGTGTTTCCTCTTGTTTAGATTTGTCCCAAGTTAGCTGCAGCTGCTCGGTCCATTCAAGAAGGCCAGGACCTGAGGAGGTGCACCAGAGAATTATTTGAAACCAGTCAGTTTGAGATAAACTATAGTATTCACAATATGCATTTGTATTAGTTATTATGATTATGTGCAAATTTAGTACTTAAAACTACTCATACTGTTTTGCTACATGTAAGTGTAAAAAGTTAAGATAAAATAGCTTCAGTACATGTATATGTATACTTGCTCTTTTTAATATATGATTTCTGTACTTATTCTTCACTGTATGTGTACATGTATATTATTATGATAGCTCTTTATGTACAATGTAGTTTCTAGTGTCTTTACAACTCCTGGTGGTAGAGGAGGAGGAGGAGATGAGAAACAACAGTTGCAAAGGTTCGTGCTAATTTGCATATACTGTATAATGGAATGATGTTTGTATTACATGTAGGAAGTATCTTGAAGTGATCACAAACAATTTACAAGTAATTTATTTTTTAATAGTTTTTAAAAAACGTGTACATTTCTCTCTCTTTTTGTCCCTCTCTCTCTCTCTCTCTTCACAGGATCTTGTGTCTCTTTCATATCTAATGGCTGCTCTAGCCAGACTGTGGAACATTGTTAAGGTATCATGAACCTCCTCATTTTGATTATTTAAAGAGTGTCATCAATACATGTATAGAAACCAGAGTTTGACATCACAATTGAATACACAGGATACTGGCCAACAGCCATAGGACAGTGAGTAAATTAGTACGTACGCGTGTATGACATAATTGACATTACAAGTTTACTAAATGTTTGTATGTACATGTACATGTGTATTTATAGTAGTAAAAGAGTTTTTTGAGGACATGTATGTTTCACATTAATCAAAATTAACATTCATTCATTTTTAAAAATTGCCAAAATTTAGCTCTTCCTAAATTACAGTATCTTTTTTCTTCTTCTTTTCTCTCACATTCTCCTCTCCATCCCACAGCACTAATAGTATCAATGTTGATGCTGTGTTGAGACTGTTGGAGGGTCTTGTCTCCTACTCCCTTCGTCTGCTTCCCTCATACTCTTCGTGGCTCATCATTCAGGGAGACATCTTTTTAAGTAAATACAAAAATGTATTATTGCATATCTCCAAATTTTTTTCAGTCAAAAATTTTATCAAAATCTTAATGTCTTGTTAATATTATTTTTTGGCAATAATTTTTTCGCATTTCTGCTTGTTACTCACGTGCAAAGAAAAACTCCTAACAAATTTAACAAATATTTTGACTGACTAAAATTTGGAGTGATGCAGTATAAAAATAATTATTGTTATCACTTAGCTGTGATGACATTGGATGTAGAGGCTAAATAAGAATAATCTTATAAAATATTTTTTATTAGCCACAGGCGATTATAACAATGCAATCAAGTGTTACTTGGAAGCTGGGGCACAAGAATCGGATTATTTTGATGTTGAAGTACCAGAATCAGTCTGGAACAAACAGGTATATCTTTTAAAGTATTAGAAATTAATATATGCTTTATCCTTTCATTACACCATTTTAATAAATTATTCAATTTCTGATAAATACCCTATACCATGGCCCATGGTTTTTTCAGAAAATGGTTCTGAAATGACCCCCCAAAATTTTATTACATTTTCTGATACATATTGATGTCCTTATGCTATGTAGAAAGTTTGAGTTGATTCCGAGTTTAAATTTTCAAGTTACAGTCATTTAAAGAAATGGGCCGATTTTTAAAAAATACCCAAGGCTATAGCCTTGGGTATGGTTTTTTCAAAAAATGGCTCCGAAATCACCCTAAATTTTTATTACATTTTCTGATACATATTAATGTCCTTATGCTATGTAGAAAGTTTGAGTTGATTCCGACTTAATTTTTTCAAGTTATGGCCATTTAAAAAAATCAGCCATTTTTCAAAAAATTCCCTGTACTATAGCCCATGGTTTTTTCAAAAAATGGCTCCGAAATCACCCTAAATTTTTATTACATTTTCTGATACATATTGATGTCCTTATGCTATGTAGAAAGTTTGAGCTTATTCCGACTTCAAATTTTTGAGTTATGGCCATTTAAAAAGTAAACCAATTTCTAAAAAATGGTATGTACTACATGTATAATTATCAGAGTTATAGAATGTTTTATTTTGCAGGTTTACAATAGGCTCATAGTCTGCTGCTTAAAACTAAATTATCAAAGCCACGTGAGTATCATGAAGAATGAATGAGAGCCCAGGATTTAATATAAATATCTTTTGTTTTTTATAATCCAGGCTTTAATATTTTGTCAATTTTTTGATCCTCCTAACTACTCCTTCACTTTCTCGCTATTAAAAGAGAATATCCAGTAAGGGCCACTAAATAGAGAGAAGTGTGTCAGAGCACTCTTGCTATGTACAGCTTTATTTTATGGAGCTTGCAGCTGAAGCTTTAAAATGGAAATGAAATATTAACAGTATTTTCTTTTATTTAGGCAGTTACTAGAAGACATGTTTGAGTATCTCTGGGACATGTCAATAATTGAATATCTCATTTGTATCCTATTTGCAACCACTTGCATGGAAAAACTCTGCAATTTACAAAACGTAATTTTTCCCTTAACATTTTCTTGATAGACTCACTTGGTAAAGTTGGAGATACAATAAAGCAAAGAGCAGCTGTAAGTATGCATGGATATACTGTACATGTACATACACATTACATGTACATGTACATGTATTTATTGAGGTACTGCAGTACATGTTGCATGTACATATTGAGATTTCGCGAAAATTATACTCTTCAGTGTTGCATGCTCGACCATTAGAATTAGCATTATTACTTGGAAATAATTACTACTTGCAATCATAGGAACAAAAATCTTTAATGGGAAGTTGTACTTCACACAGTTGTCCTTTTCTTCTACTAATGCATCTCATTTAATCTCTTTCTCTAATTTATCAGGTCCAAATTTCAAGCCAGTCTGAGCTTAACACAAATAACCATAAAGAAATACTCTGTCAAACTAGGACTATTCGCAAGAGAACATTCCTTAGGATTTTCTATCAAAGCATCAATAATATGTCACAATAAAATTTCACACATGCATGTACATAAGCTATGAGTAGTTGAATGGTTTTTTCTGATTGAAGTGAGCCTTAATTTCATCAAAATGTCTGTAAAGAATGTAACTTGGCTGACATTAGTACTTCGTGCTAGTACATATGTTTAAATACTGCAAGTGGTCATAATGTTGTATACCATTTGGACCTTATTTGATGCAAGATTTGACATGATTGTTCTTATTTAAAGTGCTACAACAAATAATAGGAACTGTTAACTAATAATAAACTAAATGACAAAATAATAATAACGTGCTACCTAAATCTACCAACAGTCTACTACATAACTAAAAGCTGCAGTATTTGTCTCTACTTGACATATATCTCATAGTATCCAACAGGAACATCTTCATTGCCAGTTCCTTGATCTCCACACACCCTCAGCTCAATATAATCAGTAGTGGTAGTGCTACCATAGTCTCTGTGAAACCATGGGATACCAGGAGCTGAACAACAAGGAACTTCAATTGGCCCACAACCTTGACCATCCCAGAGTGGATCAGATGTGTAGAGAATATTTCTAGCATCATTATTTTCTGCGTGATTACCTGATTCACAAAAGTAATGACTAAAGGATGATTGATTGCCGTTAGTGCAATGACAGGTAGCACCATTTTCAGTACCAGTGTCAGTGGATCCAGAAGCAAAGGTCCATACATGTTGACGAGATGATCCCCTAGTGATACTAACACCATCAACATAAGAACCATTAATATCTTGAGATATGACACTATGTAGAAGCCTAGATCTTTTCCTCATTGCATCTGTTGTTCCATACTGATATCCCACTACTCTACCACATATTTGAGAATATCTACTACCATTAGATGGAAACTGAACTGAAGCACAGCTACGACTGCTTGTTGCTGGCCTACCACAAGCTCTAACTCCTCCTGACTGGTACAGTCTAAACCCAGAAGGGCAGTTCACTGTAGGGTCATTCATATCCAGATATGCTAGTCTTGTCCATCCTCCTTCATTGCATAGTACTGAGTCCCCCATGTTACAGTAAGCATAGTAGTACGTAGTCCCATTTGATGACTTCAATAGATATACACCTGATGAACTGTTGTGTTGTCTGAGCTTCACTTCTTCACATGAGGCAGGAAGGGGGTTTAATGCTAAAATCAGGAGCTCTTTTAGCACTAGTTGTATATCACCAACTACTGCAGCAATAGATGTACTGGTATTAGTGTGATCAGAGAGAGCGTTAGTGATATTGATAAGCTTTGTAACCGATTCACTCGTTATTCCAATAACTTGCTGACATATCGTTGCATTGCTTGTATCATTAGATGCATATTGATCTAAAATCTGCAGCAGACTTTGTGATAGGATCTCCATTGATTGGCTGGTTTCGTGGCTGCCTTTAGAAGCATGTATCAAGTATCCTTCCATGCATAGTACAGCCACTATTGACAGTAATATTATACACAGTAGCGCTATAATGAATGGAATAATGATGATGAGAATTGGCTTTCCTTTCAATGCTCTTTTAGTGGTAGTTGTATGTTGGGCTTGGTCCAGTGTTTCATAGAAAGGAGAGACTTCTGGTGGCCCTTGCGCTTCATAATTTATGTTATTCATTGTAATCATCAGTAGTGCAGTATGTAAATTTAAAGATGGTGACTCTTTCCTTTATATACTGTCACTTTAAAAGCCATACATTTAGTTATAACTAAACTATTCTTATTAGTAAATAAACTAGTTGTTTTTTGCTCTGTTGTCTTAGCTTGTTATTGTCACTTAAAAATTGAAGACTAGTAGTGAAGTAAAGCTTTTGCACTCATTATCACATTCTGCTTTGTTGTTTTGGACCATTGTCTGTTTCCTCTTCCCAAATTAGACAGTCAACATATGAACTATGTACATTCATGGTTAGATACATAAGTCCAATGAATAATAATTTTCATAATGTTCAGATTGTTGCAATTAATTTTGTTGCAAGCTGCATGCACACAATTATGTTTGTGTAAGCATTTGAGACATTGTAGGGAACCATGCACTCTGGCTTTGCCAGCAAGTTTCAAATAGCTGTAAGTCTCCTCCAATTAGCTCTCTATATTTGTACCCATAACCCATGTATGCTTAATCGCAGTCAATGTCCAACTTGTCAATTGTGTGGGCAATCTGGCCTTTTAAAATTAATCCTGCATTGAATTTTATGTTGACTGTATAAACCTTCCTTTACTCTCATGGCACATTTGCCCATACATGTGTTGTGTAACGGTTTTATTTTTAATTGACAAAAAGTTTTTAAAAAGTAATATCTAAAATCTAATCTAATGTTAATGCTAAAGATCTGCATAGTATTTGTCTCTACTTAACATATATCTCATAATGTCCAACAGGAGCATCTTCATTACTAGTTCCTTGATCACCACACACCCTCAGCTCAATATAGTCAGTGCTGGTATTGTTACCATAGTCTCTGTGAAACCATGGGATACCTGGAGCTGAACAACAAGGAACTTCAATAGGCCCACAACCTTGACCATCCCAGAGTGGATCAGATGTGTAGAGAATATTTTCGGCATCATTATTTTCTTTGTGATTACCTGATTCACAAAAGTAATGACTAATGAATAATTGATTGCCATTAGTGCAATGACAGGTAGCACGCGTTTCATCACCAGTGTCAGTGGATCCAGATGCAAAGGTCCATACATGTTGACGAGATGATCCCCGAGTGATACTAACACCATCAACATAAGAACCATTTATAGCTCTAGATATAACATCATGCAGAATTATATTTTTATGCCTCATTGCATCTGTTGTTCCAAACTGATACCCCACTACTCTACCACATATCTGAGAATACCTAATACCATTAGATGGAAACTGAACTGAAATACAGCTAATACCATTCGACACTGGTCTACCACAAGCTCTAACTCCTCCTGACTGGTACAGTCTAAACCCAGAAGGACATTTCATTGTAGAGTCAGCCATATCCAGATATGCTAGTCTTGTCCATCCTCCTCCTGAACCACACAGCTCCTCCATATTACAGTAGATGCTTTTTCCATTGATATTGTAATGGCCTGATGGACTACTAGGTTGCCTCTTCTTGATATCTTGGCATGAAATAGGATTAGGGCCAGATGATGATGATTGATTGTGTATCAGCAGAAGTTCCTTTACTGCCACTAGTACTTCATTCATCATGTTAGCAGTAGAAATTCTGGTATTATTGAGGCTGGAAAGAGATTCGGATACTTTTGTGAGCTTTTTCGTATTTTGTCTTGTTTTTTGAATTAGGCCTACATGTATAAATCTTTGAGCGAAATGAGCACGTAGTTGTTGAGCGACTCGAGTTCCAATGTCATCACTGGAATTATTGAGGCTGATTTTATCTTGTTTTTTGTTGATTCCGTGACGTGTAGCAATAAGCAAGAGAATTGCCACTAGTAGCATTACTGATAGGCACAGTGTGGCAATGAGAATGATAAACGGTTTCCATTGCTTTGTACTTTGATCTGATGCTTTCAGCTTTGGTGATACATTAGCATTGTCATGAGAACATTTGTCACGTTTTTTATTGTTACGTTTTGGTAGATCAGGAATTATCTCCAAATACTTATGCATTTGCTCTGCCTTCTCCCCCGACTCTGGCACTATGATAGGATAATCATATAGAGCTGCCATTACTTGACGCACTTAAAAACAACACAGCTTACTAGCTAAGCTTGAATGCTTTATATAGCATGACTGTTTTCAGCCTATTGTTATCACTTTAAAATTGAAGACTGAAAGTAATGTAAAGCTTTTGCTTTTATTATCACTTCCATGCTATTTTGTTATTGAAATATCTTTGTCGTCAGTCTAAAAATAGATACCGGTATTTTTTTGGATTTATACACTTGTTAATGTGCAACATGTATTAGGAAGCCTATAATAAAAGTAAGGTTTTTCTGGCTATTATCATCTGATGTTTTTGTTTTTTCAAGATTGCTGTCATGGACCACAAGTAAAATAAGACACTCCCATTTTTAACACTTTGTTGTTTATGTATCAACAAGACAAAAAAATTATACAAATGGAGAATTTTCTCTTTTATTTTAGCAAAATTTGGTTAAAGACCATGTACTACAGTACAGGAACTTGGCCAAATTTTGCCAAAATTGAAAATGTGCAAATTCTCCACTTTTATATATTTTTTCTGACTACTTATGTTGTGCAGAAAGTTTGAGCTAATTCTGATAAATTTGCAAATTTTTTAAGTTGCTAAGAAATCAAGCCAAAATTTATTACAAATTTTCAAAGTTGTTTCAAAATTGGAGAAAAGTCCCTGTAGGCTTTTTGGTCAAATTTTACTGACTAAAAAGTATAGGTTATACACCGAGGTAGAGGTTTCTATGGTATTTATTAACCAAGCGACGCAGTCGTTAGGTTAATAAAATACTGTACTAACCAACTTCTATCATAACATTTGAAAAACAACTACCAGCTTCTGATAATAAGACCACAGTTGACATACATACAACATATCTAACAGGCTAGGCGGTAAAGAATCAACCAAGCTTGACAAATGGACTAATGAGAGCATCAGCGTAGAGCGCCAGGTTTCACTTATTTTATTTAATAAACCAAGAGGTTAATAAGTGTTCCCAGGAGGTTTCTAAGTGTTCCTGGGAGGTATCTAATAGATTTAGAAACCTGGTATTCTGCAAACCCACTAATAAAACCAAAAAATTAACTCCAATTGCCTTATTTGGGCATTAGAGGCATGTCCATAGTGCAGTATATAAAGAGCAGAATCACTCTATAGACTCAGTTTTTTTTCATTTTAGCTATACAATAATGGATAATGTCAATTATGCTCCTCAAGTACTAAAAATAGTCGACAGGCAGGATCAGAATGAAGATGTTCTGTATGACACTGTAGACCAGAATCGAATCACAACAGCTCGAATTCAAAAATGTCTCCCTCAGCGTAAACAACCTGTTGCTCTTGCTTTCATGATGACCCTCCAGGTTTTGATGCTGATATTACTGATTGCTGCAATTCTTACAGTCTACATGGTATGTCCTAGCAATGGGATTTGTTCTGATGGCGATGGAAGCATGGGTAATGTCGTCTCTAATAGCAGCAACATGCAGGGAGACTTAGGAACAGCAAAATTATCTCAAAAACTTGATAAAGTGGCCGAAACTCTCTCCGTTGTCAGCAATACAACTATTTCCGTAGCTGAAGTAGTTGAAGAGATATTTTCAGCAGTGCAAAGTATTAATGATCATAATGATAACTCATCATCTAAACCTCTTCTTACGTCTTGTCAAGAGATGAAAAAGCAACTCAACAGCCCATCAGGATATTATGACATCAACAGTAAAAGTACTTACTGCAATATGGGAGAGCTTTGTGGCTCAACTGGATGGACAAGACTAGCATATCTGAATATGTCTGATGCTTCGCAGAACTGTCCTTCTGGGCTTAGGTTGTACCAGTCAGGAGGAGTTAGAGCTTGTGGCAGACCAGTGTCGAATGGTGGTAGCTGTGCTTCAGTTCAGTTTCCATCTAATGGTATCAGGTATTCTCAAATATGTGGTAGAGTAGTCGGATATCAGTATGGAACAACAGATGGTTCTTTTGATGGAGTTACTATTACACATGGGTTCTCGCAACAACTCGTGTGGACTTTGATGGCTGAATTATTCGATTCTTCTCTTCTTCCCCGTTGTCCTTGTAATAGTGGCCAGCTTGTTCTTGGTGGTCACTTCTTTTGTGAATCAGGTAATCACGACCATTCATTTCCAGTCCGTCGAGATCTTTTCATATCTGATCCACTCTGGGATGGTCAAGGTTGTGGGCCTAATGAAGTTTCTTGTTGTTCAGCTCCTGGTATCCCATGGTTTCACAGAGACTATGGTAACACTACCAGCACTACAGATTATATTGAGCTGAAGATTTGCTGTAATGAGGGGACTCATAATGAAGATGTTCCAGTTGGATTTTATGAGATATATGTTAAGTAGTTCATTATTCATGATTATCATTTAAATTACACAAAGTCACTAACTGTGCATGTCAAATACTGTAGATCCCCTATCATTAATTATGTTTCAAAATTAAAATTTAAAAAATTTTCAAATTATTATTCATTAGCCACGTGGTCTTGTTGAAAAGAAAAGAAGAAGGCAATGGAAGATGCGGACAGCAGTGGTGATGAGCATGAATTCAGCTCTGATTTCAGTGACCACGACTCTGATGAGGAGCATTCTTCGTTAAATGATATGAGAGATTATCCGTCGGATCTATCTTATTCAGACCCTAGCAATAGTTCTTGGCTCTCAGGCATGTTTGGCCCGTGTAATCGGTACCAAAACTACATATCTCCCGAAGACTTTGACAATGAGAGCGAGGCTGAGTCTGACGAATTTGATGAGTCCTTAGACAATGACAGTGATAGCTCGAGTGATCATAGTGAACCACCAGAACTGTGGGCTAATTCCCTGCCTTTTTTGAGTATACAGTATACTGGTCGGAACCCTTTAGCTTCACGAAAACCTGGTGTAATGTCTTATCCAGCTCCATTACAGCTCCAATGCCTTTTATTTATCATCGGTCATATTTTTGAACCAGGTGACGATCCTGACATACCGATTACTTCACTGGCATTACTACCTCGCCGCATTCGTATCAAACTCCTCCTCCTTCTACCAGCAGTAGATGTGTGCAAGTTGGAGTGTACACCATTTACTCGTGATATAATAATGGACGAGATATGGGAGAAGCTCTACAAGGAGAGGATGTCGTCCAATTTGTTACACATGTTAAGGCAATTAAAAGGTATAATTCTCACAGAATCTGAAGAAATTACCAGGTTTGGAATGAATTGGAAGGACTACTATTTTAGCATAGTTTATTTGATATCAGAAAGACATTCGTTGGCGGATCTAATAAAAGACGAGTGTGATTGTAAACAGGATCATTTCTTAGAATCATTATTGTATTCAGTTAATGGTTTGTACAACTTCTCATCAGATGTGGTCAAGTGTTTCGATATGACCTACTCCCAGAGTATCCACGGGGTATTTCGTTGCTCTTTCAGATGTCACCTACTCACTACGAAATATCATTACGATAAGTTTACTATCAACCCAAGGTCGAAAAGCACTTTGTTGACATTGCCAGATATCATTGATATTTTGGTAGATTGTCAGGTGTCACTTAAGTTACTAGAAATTTCACACGAATCTATGAATCAAATATCGTCTCGCATCAACAGCAGTGCACTATTTCTTGATAAAGTGAGGCATTTGTTGCGATCTCTGGAAGCCGTGAGTATTAATTATAGTTCCAAAGTCAATAAAAATTTGTCACAGGATCACATCAAGGTATTCCTAGATATCATATTTGTAGACAACAAGTGTGCTATCAAGTTTTTTCAACTGGAGGATTATCATCGCATTGTCTGCCCTTATCTCTTACGACCAGATTGCAAATTGAAAGAATTGGTTCTTTATGCCAATGTACATAAGAACACTGTTGTTCGCCCTGCATCCACTGCTTATAATCTACCAATAGGTGAAGCTATAAGCATCATTTACAGGAAATATTTCTCGAATTTGTTGTGTCAAGTCTTAGAGAGTCAGACAGAGTTGGAGAAACTTGTGTTTTGTCCTGCAACCGTTCCTCATTTTAAAGTGGATTGTAGTTTGGAGCACAATAGTGTCATGCAGTCTGTAGGAGAGTTGTTACACAGGCCTGGTTTCAAGCATCTAACTTTTGATTGCTGCACTTTTAAAGGCTACTTATCATTTGAGGCCCTTTGCTTCATTTTCAGTAAGTTCTTCATTTCTCCATATCCAGTGAGCATTGAGATCCTTCTCTCCTGCCCTTTGGAAGTTATACCTCTTCCTGAGCCATTTTCAGTCAATCCTGAGCAAGCATCGTGTAAATCACTTATCATTGAAGAATCCTCTCTAGCACCAATTTTGGCTTCTGTCTTTCCTCAACATCTCATCTTAAAAGTTTTGAGTTTGAAAAACAATAACTGGAATGTTATTCAAATATTTGCTAGTCTTCAGTCCATTGTAGTCGATAGTTTCGAGCTTGCTACCAACAAACGTATTACTGAATCCAGTATCAGTGACATCACGACATTATTTCATATTGTAACAGCAGGAGAGTGGAAATTGGATCTTAGTATTGATGACAATCAAAGTACAGTAGATGCACTTGCTTCTGCTTTGCCAATAATTGGAGATAGTCTAACTATGTTTCATTTCATCTATGATGAATCGAATCCTCTCTTATTTGATGGATTCACATGCATCATTGAAGCTTTGTTTCATTGCATCTCCTATTCCAAGCCACCTTACTTCTCTCTGAAGATGTCAAGTATGCAACTGACTGATGGGATTGTGAGTGCTATTGTGAACGCAAGGGAAAAATTAGAGCCAGCGATCAAACTAAAAAGATTTATTGTTTACGACATCATGGATGAAGATACAGTGGAGTATTATGCTAATGCATTGCAGGACATAGCAGTTGATCTTGATTTGCAAGAATTGGGTGAAATTTGAGATAAATAATGCACTTAATAATTCTGACATCACTGTTGTATATACATGGATCTAGTTGTTATTATTATCTATAAATAAACATTTCATTAATCATTTTAAATTAAAATACCGGTGGGTTGTACCTATAATAGTTAAATTAATCCACAACCACGTGCAGAAACATGTACAGAAGAGAGAAATCTGTGGATGAAGAATTTAGACTTGTTGCTTATCATTTAGATTCTATTGATTTGATTGATTTGTACACTTTGATTTAAAAGATAAATATTTCACTCTTTAAGTTCATTTCAGGCCTAAAAATTCACAAGGCATTTTTTGTTTTATTGGCTTTGATATATCCCACTTGAGTTTGATTTATTTCATTAATGTTACAAATTGCTATGCATTCAGCTCAACCTTTATGTATAAAAATCTAATTTGCGTCAGAATCAGGTCAAATTTGCTACACAACATTGAACATGTATATTTATCAGAAAAATTTATTAAAATGGAAATTTCTTTACTAGTCATTTTTGACAAAATACCTAAATGGCTTATTTCAAAAAGGCATGCCCCCTTGAACTTGATTTACGACAATTAAAATTAGCCAATTTCCCCTCCCAAAATGATGTCAATCGGTTGAAATAAACAATTCAAGCACAACTAATTTAAAATACAACAAAACAACAAGTATAGGACAATTAATAGAATGAGAAGATGAATTTAAAATATTATTTATTGATATCATGAGTTTATTTTGAATGTGGTACACGTTGACGAGCTACTTTATGCTCGTGGCAGCAGTCATCCCAGTCTCCATCATCATCACTAGTGTCACTGTCATCTCCATTCTTATGAGGTTTAGTGTATATACAGCAACCTGTATGATGCAGTGAATATTAATATTAATAATGATACCACAATTCCACATTAAGTGTCAGTGACATAATTATACATGTAAAGACAATGTTTAGCATTAAAGTGTACAAAATCAATCGTATTTCATTGATATCATAGTTCCACGCAGCACTCCAACCACGAACTAAGTTTAAAATTTGAAAAATGCAATTAGAGTTGGAATTAAGCAAAAAATGGTCTCGTAAATGAGCATACAATATAAATGTACGTATGAGACAATTATAATATAAATGGAGGTGTTAATCAGAGGTTAATGCTTATCGTTTAATGTTTACAATACTAAGTCTTTATTTAAACATAAAAGACAAATATAGTGACATATGAGCTCACATTTTGACTTCTTCTTCCCCATAAACTCGTTATCCACTACTTCTTCACCCCACTGAACCTTCTTATCAGTCTTGGGCTTACCACGGAGATGTAGGACCATTTGAGCCGTCGGCTAAGCATTGTAATAATGAAAAACAAAGACTGGCTCATTCTTTAAACCTACCTGGGACTTTTCTTGCGTTGTAGTGGTCGTAGAAGTAGACAGAGTGATTGTTGTTGCTTCCGCCATTTTTATTCAGTGCGCTCTAATTGGAATAAATCGTTGCTAGGATACTCAAATACAAAATGGCCGACTCGAGTGAAAAACCAGATGAGATAAAAGAAGGTGAAAAGCAGTCTGCTCCTTCCGTTGAAGACTCAAAGAAACAGGATAAAGACGAAAGCAAACAAGATAAAGATCCTCCTATGGAAGAAAAACCAGAAGAAGGAGAGAAAAAAGAGGTGGATGTGAAACCAGAGACGAAAGAAGAACCTGAAGCAAAGCCCGAGGTAAAGCCATTACCACCTCAAGAAGACAAACAGGAAGAGCCTTCAAAAGCTAAAGAAGAAGTAGGAGAAGAGGAAGAGGAGGAGGAGATAAATTATGAATACAACGAGATGTACTCTAAGCCTATTGTGTCAAAGCTACCACCAGACACCCTCCAATTCATGTATCCTTCCATACATGTACATGTACATGTTTCTAAGCCCACTTTTAATTGTGTAGTAATTGTAGTGTTTTTGGGAGGCTGGCTAGGCCTTTTCCTTATTTTAAATTGCATTAAGTGAAGCATTAATTTTATCATAACCATTGCTAACGTTAGTACACACAATTGAATGTGACTTAAATTTATACAGACTAATGCAGTAGTTAATGTCTACCCATCATAATTGTACATCAATGAGTCAAATGTGGTGTAAAGTACATGCATTTACATGTACACGTATGTACATGTCTTTTTTCTATACTTAATGTACATGTACATGTACATGTACATGTACATGTACATGTATGTATGCTTACAATATTCCTTAACTCATTCCTACTACAGTCAGAGTTATGGGTACGACTGTCAGAAGCGTAGTAACCTGTTAGCCATTGATACCGATACCCTCCTCTACACTGCTGGGAATTACCTGGTCTTTATTAGCATATCAACCGGTGGACATACCTACCTTAGGAGTCTTGGAGGAAAAAGCATAGGAGCCATCACTGTAAGTATATACTAAATACTAGCATATTGTTGACTTATGCTGTGTTAGTTTGTTTTAGTACGGTTTTTATGGTTAAAAAAAACATATTAATGTTCACACACACACTCACAGGATAATTAAATCATTAATAAAAAAAAGAAAAAAAAAGCATATTGTTGTAATAATACTTGTGCATGTACTGTACATTAATAGTAAATCTATGATGCTGATATGCAATAAGCTTGTATGCATGCACCTCTGTATCATTGCTATAATTATTAATAATAGAATGCATGCACATGTAATGGTAACTCTATTATACTAATGCTCATGCAATAAGCTTTTATGCACCTTTATACATGTACATGTACATCATTAAACTTTTATCATCATAATAAATGTACATGTACATGTATGTACATGTACATCTAGAAGAGATATAGCAGTTATGAGATACTTACAATCTTTAATTTCAAGAAATAATAGCATCATTTTGAATGAAATTAATAACAGGCAATTTCCATACAGCCATTCTCATATAATACCAGAATCTACTCTACATATACATGTACATGTATATAATTATTTCTTATGTAGGTGAGTCCATCCAGTGAGTACATAGCTGTTGGTGAGAAAGGAGTCAATCCTTACATAGCAATATACGAGTATCCTAGTCTGAGACTATACAGAATACTGAGGGAAGGGACGGAGCAGCTGTACTCTCATTTGGATTTCAATCCAGATGGGTCCCTCTTAGCTAGCATTGGTGGTAATCCTGACTATATGTTAACAGTTTGGGACTGGAGAAAGGAGAGTATAGTGTTGAGGAGCAAAGCTTTCTCTCAGGATATCTATCGGGTTTCTTTCTCTCCCGAGCTCCCCGGACAGCTCACCACTTCCGGTACTGGTCATATTAGATTCTGGAAGATGGCGACCACTTTCACTGGCCTGAAGCTTCAGGGATATTTAGGGAAATTTGGACGAACTGAGCTCTCTGATATATCAGGTACAAATGTAACTGTAAATGTAAAAAATGAGATGTGAATAAAATAAAAGTAAATGTAAATGTAAGTATTACTGTGCATTTACATTATGTACATGTACATGTTGTTGTATGGTAGTAGTACTTTGATGCTCTTTTTGTTTTAATTTATTATGTTCAATGTAGCTTATGTTGAGTTACCTGATGGTAAAGTATTATCAGGGACTGAATGGGGGAACCTCTTACTCTGGGATGGAGGATTCATTAAAGTTGAATTAGCAAAGAAAGGAAAGAAACTCTGTCACAATGTAAGACATTGTTCATTATAGCAGTCTTTGTATTCATACATCTATTGTGTGTATTGATAGGGTAATGTAGAGGCACTGTTCCTTGATGAGGGAGAGCTTATATCAGCAGGAGTGGATGGATATATTAGGGTATGCTAGTGATTGAGTATAAAGTTTTATAGTGTAATATCAAGAGTATATGTACATGTACATAAATCCTAATGTACAGTGTACTCTTGGTAATATACAATATGCATGTGCGTGTACATGTAAATGCATTATGATGGTTTTAACTACAATTGTATCTCTAGTTCATATTGTAACTAAAACTACATTACATCTTTAGTTTATAGTCTTTTGTTATGTTGCTTAATTATTAGATTTGGGACTTTGAGATAATTGATGGTGCTGACATCACTGAAGAGAGCACTGTGTTTGAGATGGAGCCATTGACTGAAATAAAAGTAAAAGAGAGAGAGAAATAATGAAGAGGAAAGGGAGAGAGAGAGAGAGAGGGAGCAAAATATCAATTGAAACTGATTTGTGTGTAGGTTGGATCAGACGTTAGCATTAAATCATTAACAAGATCAACAGATCCCAACACACCTACAATATGGTATGCACAGGATGCTAAAGGAAGCATTTGGAAACTGGACATTGTTGTATCACACACAGTAAGAGAAAGCTAAGTGTACATAATGTACATGTACATGTACATTATGTGCATGTAATTTACTGTAATAGTCTATAGATAAAGTGTGTCATTAGTACATACAGTACATGTAACAGACTCTAAAAATTATGCAATAATAACACATTAGCACCTGGTATGTGTAGTAACAGACACTAAGTTACTGATTTACTGTATTACCTTATAGGGGTTATATTTCACTGGAAATAAATTTCGCGAATTTCGCGTTTTCATTAAATTTGCGAAATTAAATTCCACAAAAGAGGTATGGCACACTGGAAAAATGGCTGCAGAAGGTAGATTCGTGAAAATTTATACCAACAAATGGCAGATCTGGAAAAATTCGCGAAATTTTATACCAAGAAAATAAAACCCCTATAAGGTATTAGACGTTTAGGGTCACGATTGTCAAAGGGTCTACATGTGGATATGTGTAGTTTAATGATCACTTTAATCACAATTAAGTGTTGATTTTATTATTGTAGCGTAAAGTCCCCGAGAAGTTATTCCGGTATCATTCCGGTCAAATAAAATCAATAGACACTTCACCAGTCACTCACTATGCTGCCAGCATTGCTGAAGATGGTTAGAATTTATTTATTATTATTATTATTGTTGTTGTTGTTACATGTATTATAATAACAATAGAGAATACATTTAATTCATTGATAACATTATTATTATTGATTATTATAATTATTTATATACATGTACAAACAAGTATTTATTCATTTATTTATTGTTATTTATTTTATTGTTGTTATTGTAGGTAGTGTTCGTGTTTATGATCTTGAGTCTAATAAGTTATTGTGTCATTCAAAGTACACCTCAGGAGGTAATTCATTGATATGGGCTCCACTATCAGTTGATCCTAATGGACTAACACTGATCACTGGTCACTCTGATGGGGTATTGAGGTACAGTATTAGTATAATGTTTAATTGATGCTTGCTTGTTAATGAGCATTAGATCTGGGTTTCCCACAAAGCATACTATTGCTGCGTTTACACTACAGAAGTGGGCCAAACCGTGCTGAACCAGGCTGAGCTGGCCCTGCTGTACTAACCATGCTGGCCTGGTTTGGCCCAGCTCACTTTAGCTCAGTTTGGTTACTGTTTACACTATCAAATGAAACTGTGCTGGCCCACTTTAAATAGGGCTGGCTCAGTTAAAGAAGCTAGTGTAAACACAGTATAAGTGAGCTAAAAGCATACTCCATGAGCTGACAGTCAAGTCTTATAGCATATACATGTACATGTACATGTACATGTACATGAATCAAGCTATGCGTAGATTTTTAAAATTCATAAAAAATCCAATTTTGATCGGAATCAGCTCAAACTTGCTACACAGCATAAAAACATGTATATATATCAGAAAAAATTGTAAAAACGAAGAATTCTCTCCTAGTCATTTTTGGCGAATTTTGACCAAAAACCCTGTACTATAGTACGGGGACTTTTGTCCGATTTTTGAGTAACTTTAAAAGTTCGTAAAAAATCCAATTTTGATTGGAATCAGCTCAAACTTGCTACACAGCATAAAAACATGTATATGTATCAGAAAAAATTATAAAAATGAGGAATTCTCTCCTAGTCATTTTTGGCGAAATTTGACCAAAAACCCTGTACTATAGTACAGGGACTTTTGTCCGATTTTTGAGTAACTTTAAAAGTTCGTAAAAAAATCCAATTTCGATCGGATACAGCTCAAACTTGCTACACAACATAAAAACATGTATATGTATCAGAAAAAATTATAAAAATGAGGAATTCTCTCCTAGTCATTTTTGGCGAAATTTGGCTATAATAACCCTGTACTATAGTACAGGGACTTTTGTCTGATTTTTGAGTAACTTTAAAAGTTCATAAAAAATCCAATTTTAATCGGAATCAGCTCAAACTTGCTACACAGCATAAAAACATGTATGTGTATCAGAAAAAAATTATAAAAACTAAAAATTCTCTCCTAGTCATTTTTGGTGAAATTTGACCAAAAACCCTGTACTATAGTACAGGGACTTTTGTTTGATTTTTGAGTAGCTTTAAAACCCATAAAAATTTTAGAACATGTTGTTTGTGTAGCTTTATTTGGAAGTGTTTTATAATTTTAACTTTTGGTTTTATCTGGATTTATAGAGTATTATCAATAAATGAATTGAGTACAATATCCTCAACCTCTCGTGTTGGAGCTGGTCCTGGTACTCCAGTAGGTGACCTCTCGCTGGCTCATGCTTGCAAGCCTCACACTAAAGACATTAACTCAATATCTGTGAACCCTAGTGGAACAATACTGGCTACTGGAGTGAGTCAAATGAAACATACTAAATACTCTAATCTGTACATCATTAATGTACATGTATACTGTAGTACATGTACATACATGTGCATTAGTACATGTATAAATTGTGTACATGTACATGTACATACATGTATACTGCAATGTACAGTGGTTGTTATTTATGTGTACATATACATGCATCTCTCTTTCTCTCTCTCTCTCCTCTCTCTCCTTCTCTTTCTCTCTGTCTCCCTCCCCCTCTCTCTCTCTCTCTCTTTCTCTCCCTCCCTCCCCCTCTGTCTTCCTCCCCCTCTGTCTTCCCCCCTCTCCCTCCCTCTCTCTTTCTCTCTCTCTCTATAGTCTGCTGATGGCACTGTGTTTTTCTTAAATCTCAAAGACAATTATTCTCCCATTGGTTATGTCACAGCACCAGCTCCAGTGAAGCACATAGAATGGAATAAAAGAAAAGAAGGAGAAGAAGAAGGGACTACTCCAGCTAGTCTCCTAGTCTGTTGCAGTGAAGGCTCAATGGCATTAGTCACTCTACCTCCATCATTATTGGATATTGATACAACCCATAGCTATCACTTGAGCTCAGTTAAAGTTGTCTCTAGAAGCTTTGTGTCCATTAAGGACAGACTTAAGGTAAGAATTGGGAATTGCATGCTACACTATATACAGTACATGTACATCCTACATGTATTTGTACATGTACATGTACTTCTAATGATAGCGAAATGAATCATTTTGTTGATAATTATAATTATTATGGTATTTCCTGGGTGCAGCATAAAATTGTGACTATAGTAGCTGCGAATATAACTAAACGTATGGTATACATGTACATGTAGCCCTTAGGGTGTGGCAGGTTCTTAATGTTTTACATTTTTCTAGTAACTTGAATATAAAGTTGTACATGTACATGTATGTGTGTAGGCAAAGAGGGGAGCATAAGAAGTGCCCCTGATCCACGTACAGCACAGTTGACTTTATTGTTGGAGATTAAGAAGAAATAGTTTTAAAATTACATGTACAATGTACAATGTACATGTAGGTACTAGGTAGATTTTAGAAATACATGTAGATAGGTAGTCTTGCATAGCCAGACATGTGACTTCAATAACTTTGTGATCTATTAACACATTTACATGTACATACAAGCAAGCACATTTTAATCATAACTTGCTATAGCATGATTGTGCAATACAGAGACATTAAAAGCTGACACTTTGCGAAAGAAATTATTTCATCTTCATCTTGGGCCTTGGCGGTTGGTATCTCCTCACTCCTCTTCTCTCTTCTGCTACTCAAATACCAGGAACTGTAACTCATTCAACCACTAGTCTATAGTATCACACTATTGATGGATTCTCTCCCAGTTCCTCTTCTGATCCAGTGTCTCCTGTATTTAATAGGTAACTTGTTTGATGATGATGATAAACCTATTCCTGGACTAGCATTGCTACCTCGTTCTATTCGTATCAAACTCCTCCTCCTTCTACCAGCAGTAGATGTACATAAGTTGGAAGGTACATCAGTTACTGCTGATATATTAATGAATGAGATATGGGAGACACTCTACAAGGAAAGGAATCGCAATCGGCTAATGGATATAGATAAACACAATTCTTTATTTTCTTGCAAAGATTTATACTTTAGTGCTGCAATGGTGAATTCAAGAATCAATTACCTGATGTTTTATGAAGCTAATAAAGAATTGTCTGTATACTTCACTCATGTTAAAGAATCAGTCTATAATGATTACAAGATAGCAACCTTTCACAACGTTATTTGGGCACAATACATGTATCGAGCATTTATAACTACCAAAACTTTCAAAAGTAAAGCAATCATAGACTATTATCATTATTATCC